>NC_049993.1:13510778-13519491 GCF_000003815.2 Branchiostoma floridae
CGACTCCCCTAGCGTACTATTGACTCTACATGTGTCCAATTTAATCTACACTTAGACCACCGATCCACGGAGCCTGGTAGAGTCTAGAGGCTAGATGAAGGCGGCTAACCGGACTCCAGGTACTCGAAACTGAACACAGATATAAATGGAAAGATTTTTGTGTCACGTGTGTCCTTGCAGCGATTCTTTTTCAGTTGTAATTGTATGAAGTCTCCCGTCATCATCACTGGTACATTTTGTCTTTCTGTGGGAGGGAAGAGTCATGATAAAAAGCTATGAGAAACTGATCTTAAAGGATTCTATTTTCGTAACATTTACTGATGTAGATCTATGTTCAGACAAAGTGCAGTCTAACGGGGCTGCTAAACAAAACTTGATCACCGGGGCCCGGCCGGGCAACTTTCGGGAGCGAAAAGAATGATAAAAAGACATCAAAACACACAAAATGTCAATATCAGATACATGGCCATGATATGTGTATATTTCTAGGGCTTCATTTTGATTTTTCGTTTCTTGAAACATCCTGACCGGGCCATCAACATCCTGATTTCTTCCGACCTTAGTTGTTTTTTTCACGATGACCTGCGCAAAAATAATGGGGCCTGTCTTCTTGGCACAGTCAGATTAGACTTGACGGGGTGATCATCTCGGGTGTGAAAGTAGTTGATCCGCTAGTGATATAGCACAGTGGTGCGAAATATCTCTTTACTTTCGATGCGATACGCCTGGTTACAGATACTGAGATACAAACATGCGTCTTGTAACTTACATGGGGATTTCAATTCTTTTCAATTTTTTGTCCTCGCTACAAGTGAATACTAGTACACCGACGATATCCGTGACAGACTATGTCGTGGCATATTACTCGAGTCTAGTGTGTTGTGCCTTGAAGTGCCGCGATGGTGTTGGATGTTGTGTTTCCTGCGCGAAATCACTCTCCAAGCAGAGGTTGGTGGGAAAAATCGTGACCTTTTCCTTTCATAATTTTTTCCACGTTGGTGGGAAGGCCGGTCGAAAAAAAATTATGATAGGAAAAGGTCACGATTTTCTCAACCAACTTCTGCTTGGAGAGTAGCGCGAAATACTTCTTTCAGGAAACTTGAGTCAAATTTAAAGCCGGTCTGGTTGCGCCATCAACATTTCAGCTTGACCCACTTCCATGTTATATCTAACTTTTTCAAATCAGCTATTTAGCCATTATCGTTTCCTTCGGTTTGCAATGCCACCATTCACTCAGTCACGGTGACAAATTTAGCACCTTAGAACTTCTCAGATTTTACCGCATAAAATGACGGGAAAATGTCAATTTTTTTATTATTTGGAACGCTCTGGAAGACGACTGGTGCACGTGACGTCAAAGTGCCGTGGCGGCCGCGGCGGTAACACTTGTGAATTCAGCTTTCCTCGTTTCACGTTCGCTTCCACTCTCTGTAGATCGTCAGCAAAAAAAAAATGGTGGCGCTCACGAAATATCTTCGTCGACAATGTTCCGGGTTTGCTTACAAAAATCTGATATAACGTCCTTGCAAGGAGAAAGGACGACATGTCACATGGGCTCGGCGCATCGTGAGGACTTGGTGGCATGATTTGCTTGACGCAACGTAATTTTAAATCCAATGCACTACCTGAAATTTTGCAGTCAGGATACCCCTTTCACGACTATTATAACAAAGGACGATATAGATAGTCTAATAGACTTCTAATAGAAAATCTTATACTGTATAATATCCTTGTTATAACCTGTACAGCTGCTCGTCACGAGCAGTACAAGACATGGGTAACCCTATCCGCATGGGAAATGTTATACGTGTCGTTACCATGGCAGCAACCCTGGCTCTAGTCTTTAGATGTGCCGATTGGATAGGGCGTGCAACGTCATGCAAAAAATCGAATTAACTTGCGACCAAACACAGCCAGTAACGTTACAATCACAATCCCCAGGTCGCAAACTGTATTCCTCGGCCAACCAACTCCTCTGATGTGTTTTCAGTAGATATTTGGAATAAGAAGTGGACGACGCGGAAACGATTGCGGAGGACGGCTGTAGCCTCTCAAGTTGCTATCAGTATCACTTCTTTGCGAAATCCAGTTTTCACGCTGTTTGCACTTGATAAGTTGATTGATTATTGACAGGCCTTTGTTTTTGCACAACTTGCCGCCTTTGTCTGATGCCGCCCGGTGGCAAATTTTCGGTGTCAGAATCGTCACCTACTTGCATTTGTTTTCAATTTGGCTGTTGACGAAAGACAGAAATTGATGTGCGCATGGATGACGATATTATGCAAGGAACTTTGCACAAGAAATGTGTAAAATCAAGGAGGCTTCCCCGTTTGTATTAATAAAGCGCTACACTCGCGGCGGTAAGTTCTCAAGGAACATTTGTGAACGCAAGACGCTGCATGAAATCGGCTGTTTTTGACGTTTTTTATCGGAGTTTCTATTTTGAACATTTAGATCTACCATGTTCTCCTGTTTTGTTTTACAAAATAAAAACACGTAAAAACAGCCGGAGCCAGACTCCGGGACCTCCTCGCTACGGTGCTAAGTGGTGCCCGCCAGCCTAATTCATTAGTGCACGCCGGAGAAGTTTCACGGGGGTGACCAGAGGCTGGGAAAACCGACAGGATACAGCCTACAGGCCACACACTGGGCCACGTAAGGATCCAGGCAGTCGCGCATACGGTTCAGCGCACAAGGCCTACCGACTTCCCGCTGCGCTGTCTAAAAATAAGCTGAAGCCGAGTGTGCATGTGGCGAGGGGATTAGCGTGTCAATTAAACTTTCGAAATGTTTAGAAAGCCGATATACGTTTTGAAAAGATCGTAAACAGAGACAAGCTCTCGGTGGTAACTTTAGAAATGTTTGCAAACAATAAAGACTAATTATAAATAATGGCATATATGTGTTTCCTTTTTTTCGAAATGTTCATGATTACTAATTAAAAATTATAAATATAAGACAATGATTCTAAAATATTATAAATATCATTGAAAAACTCGCATGGTGTCTTGGAATGGACTCTATGTCTCTCATTATAAGTAAATTTTTGTCATAATTATGAAAACATCCTATTTGGGGGTATTTTTGCTATGGAATTACTAGTTTATACACGTTTCGAGGCGGCTGAAACTTGATAGAAATACTAAGTACAAGAAACAGTGTTGGGTTCCATGATATAGAGAATAATCGACCTGGCAACATACACACATCACTGTAGAACCAATACGGCAAGGCCAACTTTCCAGTGTTCGTTAAATAAGTGCAGTTTGTATGTCATCAGGTCTTGTTTACAGAGGTCAAAGGTCATCATGGGGTGTGAGAAGGGTTTCAGCTGGTAGGTTTTGACTCAAAGTCATTTAGATACTTTATGCTGCTATGCTGCCAATGTGATGTCTCCATCTACTATACATCTACTAGACATCTATAATGTCAGGTTTCCATCTACTATACATGATCGACAGCCTGGTTCTTAATGTTTTCTATGTATTTGAATAGGACACTGAATTGGCGGACTGTGCCCAATACAGTTTGATGAACTCGAAATGTATTATGGGCTACACTACGTCATATCCGGGTTATCTCAAGGACACAGAAGTACGTACGAAGGAAAACGACACGTAGAACACTGTGTATAAAGGATCCAAATTTAGATATTCAATTCCACAGACATTTCTTCTCACGGCTTGGACTTTAGATCTTTATAATATATGTCAGCAGAAAATGCTTCGGTATTGTTGTTTTTGGTACCAAGGACGTTCTCGGATATTTGCTGATACTAATAGTCACTGTTTCTAAGGCTAAAGCTAAATGACTGAAACAACTACACAGGTCCAAGTGAGTGAAATAACTTGCCAAGCATGACCCACAGTTTTGGCTTTCTTCTCGAATCAATGCATGCAGTGTGTGCAATTTCCTTGTCCCCATGTACATATTTTCTTCTGTTTTGAAAGAATTGTATCAGACTATACTTAAAATTAGGTTGGCATTGGTTATGTAAATTGATTTGTAGTAATAATATCAAGGAAGACAGCATGTTGACTTAACTCTTTTTCAAACTTGAGTGATCCTGACCATTTTAATTATAAGTTATTACAAATGATATTGAAACTTTATTAACATATCAATGCATGTGCTATCTCTGCATTGGAAAATAACGTTTTGCTCATAATTTCTTAAATACATATATATATATATATATATATATATATATATATATATATATATATATATAATCTATTCGCAGCTAGAGGAAAATGATACGATTCACTCGTATGAAAACGTTGCTATATTTTTATTTGGTATAACGTTATCATATTTACATTGATATAATAGTATTGCACTATTGAGCGATGGACAACAGAAACATGTCTTGGCTTCAATGATACATTCTTCCAGTAGAGTAACCATTATCAGCCAATCGTTACTTTACTGTTAGAATTAAACTACGCCATTTGAGAAACACGTCCAGGCAATTCCTAACGTTACAGTCAACCGATTAAAATGTTTGCGATGCACTAGCAACCGTTAAAACAGCATTACATGTTCCATTACCGTATGCCTAATTTAACTAACAAATGCTGCCTTCCCTAGGAACTGCTAAAGAGGCCATCTACATAAGAGCATCTACATATTAGAGTCGGTCGACCATCCTTTAACAGGGGCGGGGGCCGAGACCGACTACCGGGCACCTTAGACCAGTTTCTGACGTCATGCTTCCGTTCAGGTCACGTGATATAGGCTTTGGATTGTTTCAACGTGAGAATTGTGACTTAAAGCTTGTTGGTAACGTCTTTAAGTTGCGTATATACGAATATAACTTGTGCTTTTTTTTACATGTACAATGCTGCCTTCAGTGCACATAATTTAATCATCCTAGATTGCGGGAAAATAAACTTCGACCGAGCTTTGAAAATCAAATGAGAAAATCCGATACGTTTTGTAAATGATACTGCAGCACAATTACGTCTCTCTGACTGTTACGGCACGATGGTGTCACAGTTGTTGAAGGATGAGATAGTGTTCATCACCCCATCCCTAAGAAGCATCTCTCCACAGTAAGATACACTGAAAACAAAATTAGAGAAGATCTAGTTGACATAAAATGTTATGGTTGTACGAACGTAGTAAGACATTGCATAGTCACAAGAACGTCGTAAGACATTGTGGTCAAGCTAACGCCGTAAGACACTGTGGTCAAGGTAGCGTCGTAAGACATTGTGGTCTTAGAAATGTCGTATAATGTTCTGGTCGTAATAGCAAACATGGTAAACTGCAAACATAGAATAGCTAGTTACAACAGTATCTTTATCGTGTTGGTGATAGGGGAGTGGTTGTTGAAACGTTTTATTGTACGCTCTATAATTGAGATCGATTTTGAAAATACATTCGAAGATATGCATGTACAACAATATTTCATTTTGAAGCAGACCATTGGTACTTTTGCCATTCTTTTTGCATTACTCTTACATTACTCTAAGATGTACTGAAAATAGATTACGCTTACCTAGCTCCACTATTGGATGTTACGTCGATCCTGACTATAGTGAGATCAGATGCGTTGGCCCAGGAGTATAAGATGTTATTGGTGGCGAGGAACGTCAACTGCAGTTGCCCTATGGAGTCGATTCCCACGGTGGATGTGACGATCTTGGTGTGCGTGGTGTCCTGGTCGAGTGCATAACTACCATCGCTACGATTGGGCGATTCAAAAATAACCGTTATTTACTGAATGCATAACTACCGTCGACAATGACAATGTTCAACTATTTTCATAGTTTTCATCATGTAATACTGGTCAACATATACTCTAAATAAGCGTGTTTAAACAGAGTGTTTTCGCGTGACTTCTCATTGTGTCCGCCGCCATCTTGGTGTCGATCCCTATTTGCATTTCAGTGAATCAAACGTTCTCGTACATGCAAAGATCCACTGGCCTTCTCATCTGACCGCAGCTCAAAGAAAACGAAAGAGTGAAAAACCTCCAGATAAAAGACATAAATGCCGTGCACGCTTTAAGATTTACGTGTGCGATCCATTGATGTGCAAATAGGGACACCAACATGGTCTGAACAAGAAATAAAGTACTTACTTAAAGAGTTGGATTGGTCCCGTATTCTGACCGTTTCCTGAGATGATCGCGACGAGTTCTCCTCTGGTGTGCTCCATCCCTGCCTTTGTCTTAATCGTCACCCTGTACTCATACCCTAGAAACGAGAATGCACAAAGTTTGAGAAAACGTAAACCGTGAGAGGAGACATCTTTGAAACTGGATCCATTAATTCAACATTTGAAAAGAAAGCAAATAAACTTTGTTTATACATGAACGTCATTCTAATAAATGAACTGACATAGTCTGTAAAATAGGGACAGGTGGAAACAAGCAACTGCATGTGCTAATTTTGTCAAATATTGTTTGTGTACAATCAAACCATAACTCCGTAGTACATGTAGAATACAACCTGCTCTTATCCCAAACATTTTCAATGAAAATGTACAAGGAGTAAACTTTGTTTTGCATTGAGAGTAATGAATAATTAGAGTTCATCGAACACATCCCTTCGCCAAATAATCATGCCTTTATTAATACTTTAAGGTCTTTTTCATGTATTACTAAATAGTACCTACTCCAATAGCAAATGACTGCATGAACTGTGTGTTCCTCACACACCCACAAATGCTACCAAAGATAACCTTCTTGGCCAACTGGTGACAATGGAATTATGTACACTGTTATGATACTTTCTAGCGCAACTTTCATAGTGCTTTGTTAAAATCATGTAGTCTCTACCAGACTCCAGCCTGGCCTAATAGTATTGATGATAGGGGGCATTGGACTGTGACCAATGATGACCTCAGTGGTAGCATCCCTGGTCAATCAGAATTTCATGCTTGTCAAGAGGATTTTCACAGTGTTAGGGCGTCCAGGTCACAAGGCTTCTCAGGCAAAACATCTGGCAAACAGCTGTGTCCTTAAATATAGGTCAAAATGAGATGCATCTGTATATAGAAAACACTGTTTATTTCTGTTAATTGGATAACTTTCCCTAAGTAATTATATCAAATAGATGTTAGTACCTAGCTACCAAAAACAAAAAATATCCATCAATCTCCTCTGCAGTTATCCTTCTTAAAAGCTACAAACTATAAGACCCACTGCAGTTCCAAACAAGCTGCTAGGGGGCCCAAAATTAGACCATTGACTCCTAGTACCAACAGCTATCCACCATTAAAAAATCATGAACCCGGCACTTCTGGAAAATTTAGGCGCAAACTTTGATGCTCACTTGCAGTACCAAAACAAGTCGCCAGGAGGCCCATTATCGAACTTGACCTTTCTTTCTTTGTCCCCTACCTATCAACCAAATATCATTAGCATCCATCAAGAACATCTCGAGTTATCTTGCATACAGACAAACGCACTTACATACAAAGCCAGCTACAGCACCATAGGTAAAAGGTAGCTAAACCATTCTTGCACATGACAATCCTTTCCACAACCGCTAAACACCTGCCAAATATCGTGGAAATCGCCCAGCTACATTTTGCTTCCCGAAAAAACACAAAAAAAAATACCAAGCTCGCTAATGTACCGTAGGAAAACGCCAGGTAACCCATTTTCAAACTAGGCATGCCTTTCAACAACCGCTACACACCTGCAAAAAATAAAAAAGTTCCATCCACAATTTCTCGAGTTATATCCTGTTGACCTACATACAGACCCAAGTCAGGCAAAAACATAATCTTCTTGGCGAAGCTAAAAATACCGATTCATAACTTACTGCAATAAGGCCCAGTGTCACCAGTGTTCAAATACTGTTTTCCGCGGCCGGCCATGTTGTTGTCTACGTCATACCCCATCACTGAGCATGCGTTGTTGGAGCAATCCCGGCATCCTCCGGCGGCGAAGTCGTCGTAGCTGCGGCAGGGGTAGGAGACGAACTTGCAGGGGTTGTTGATCGACTCGATGTAGAACTCGTACGCTCGGTTATGGCTACAGTCCACGACATCGTCAAGACCTTTAAATGGAAAGTAGAAGGGTGTACAAGAAACGTGTTAAAGTCAGAATAGAGCAGACCAGGACGAAAGATATGAAAAGCGACATTTCTACTGTAGTACCAAAGGAATTCCGGATACCGTCGGGGGGACCCAAATTAACACTGCTGGGAAGTCCTACCAACAAGTTAGGCTGACCACAAATACAGAAATACAGACACAAAAACACGCCAAGCACAATACCTCAATTTTTCATGGAGGTAACAGGCAGAACAAACAATCTATACGATGAGTCTTTCTATCCCAATCAAAATACTTCTTCACAATATCAGTTGATGCCGATGTTATGTACGAAGTACAGGAAGTATATTTTATGCCCCATGTTATTTGAGGACAAGCACTTGACATTACGATCGAAACGAAGCTGAGAATATTAGTTCTGATTTAGCCAAATTATTTTTTTCCATCACAGAAAGGTCGAATGCATATGTTTTCTGTCTATTAATAAATCACCATTCTTTTGTTCTCTTTGAGTTGAAATGGAAATGGTATAGCTGTCATGTCCAGAAAGAAAAAGTTTATGTACGTACTAAGGTTAGGGTCAAAGACACTGGTGATGCTGCCGAGCCACGTGTTACCGCAGCCCGGCTGTCCCTTTCCGCCGTTCGGGTAGAAGTCACGTGTCCTGACGGTAGTCCAGGGCCCAGGCCCCGGACAGGAT
>NC_049993.1:13519833-13524222 GCF_000003815.2 Branchiostoma floridae
CTACAGGCGATAGAAACCAAGCAAGCTGATGTAAGAGGACGGACGCTATTTAGATATGTCGGAATGAGTCAAGTAAATTGAGCCTTGGTTTGCAGTCAGTTGTAGTAGTAAAGCAGTAGTAATTTTGTTAGCAATAAGAACAGTATGGCGGCCAATAAACGTTTCCAACGTCTTCAATGAGAACATCTGATTAAAAATAACTTGCGTTAGCAGTACGTTTAACACTATATTGTAATGCTACAGAACATTTTAAGTACCTCAACACACAGCTACTATTAGCGATATTTCAAGTCAAATTTGAATACAGTAAGTAACAACGAGATCCGTGACTAATATAATATTTTCGAAACTTAAATCGAAAATTGCCATTCAAATTAGTCAGTTCATACCGTACACTTTAAAGTGCATATAATGTCTTATGTTTTCCAACCTAAAGGCAACGTCCCTGAAGCGTCGCCAAAAACTGTGTCTATGAACAACCGTACCAGTGATCCTGGGCAGACCGGGTAGCCTCCTCCCCACGTGACCAGACAGGTGCGCCCCCAGACTGTGTCCAACCAGACTGAACTGGTCCAGACTGCATCCCGTCTCGTTGACGAGGAAGGTAATGAGTTTAGCGACCTGGGCGGCAACCAGGCGGATGTTGGTAGCTGCTTGAGCGTAGTTGGGGAACTCAGCGCCCTTGTTCCAATCCACGATGATAACGTTAATATCGTCCTGCGAAACAAAAGGGTAAACTGAACATGCTGACCGAATGACTATTTTAGCAACTAAACGTTTCAATCATACACATCTATCAGTAGCTCCCTGCTGTAGTGTGTGGGCCAAGGAGTATAGAAATGAAGATGCGCGCCCAATAAACGACATTACATGTATGTGAGAAGGATTTTAACTTAAAGTATTGGGCAAAACCTAGCTTCAATGCTGGGGGTACCAAATGCCTGGTTCAAAGTTTGAACTGCGCATGCGCAGTGTGATGTATTGTGGGTGATATGTCAAAGTTGAAAACCCCTGAAACATAAACAAAATTAATGTACATTTCTAAACATGCATATATAACGTTAATAAGCTTGGTTTTAACTGTTTATAACTTTGACCTTACCCGTTTGAGCATCTCTCTCATGGCGTCCCCAGCCCAGAACGGGTCCCCGGTGATGGGGTAGGAGTAGAAGCCGTGGATCAGCACCTTCACGGGCTTGGCGGGGTCAAAGGGTGAGTTCTGCACGCTGAGTATGTCATCATATGAGATAGCCTGAAACAGACAAATGTTCGGCTGTAGATTAGTTTATTCTATAGCCTCACTTTTCAGGATTCGTTGGCGGCCACACAAATCACGAAAAGGATTTAGCATATGAATCTGTGCACAGTTCGACGCATGGAAAGGCCCACTTACGACATGTTGTTGGAAGACATTAAATCATCTGGTAGGTTATGTACATGAAACTAATATAGTTCATATCCAATACATAGCTAACACTAACAGTGTGTAAATACATTATATATTTTTGGTTTGCCTGAGTGAGTTCCACACTTATTACCTCATGCTTTGGAGGCCAGGGACACTGACATGAAGCCTCAGTTCACAGGTCACAGAAAACTTATCTCATTTCTTGTATTCAATTTTCTGCAATATGTATTTCTGACTTCTTTTATGGGGCCAGTGGAAAAAAACGTACGGACAGAAGTAGCGAGAATTTCCCAATCTGATTATAATGAATGAAACAAGCCTTAGCCTCCGATTGTTTGACAGATATCATACCAAATCATGACAACATTGAAGCTATAAAAGTTGACGTACCTGTCGGGCCTCTATTGTTGGATTGCTCTTGGTGAAGACATAGAACACCGTGTTGATGTACTCGGGGGACTGTGGCACCACACCACCGGTGTTGTCAAACGGAAACTCGTCCGAAAAACACCCCAGATCGCCATAGCAGACGACTTGCGGCAGTCTTGGCGTCGTGGTGGTCGCTGGTGTGACCGTCGTGGTGTGATGACCGTGGTTTGCAGGCTGTTTCCTGGTTGACTGTGCTTGCTGCCTCTGTTTACCGTAGACTCTCAGGATGTCCTGGTATGGTAGCGATCTGAGTTCTGGTAGCCGCTTGCCCTTCTGTGTGTTGTAGCGGATCCGCTTGCCGGGCTCGGCTAGTGAAACATAACCAGCAAAGAATGAACCTTCTCATATCATCAAGGAGGCCCATCTGCGTTGGTAGTAATCATAGCGCAATGCTAAACGATCTAGCAACACAAAAGTATACACGGATCAACTAGTCAACGACCACTGTCGCCTTCTTCAAGATCAATACTGATGACCAATCACTTCAGAACGTTAACTCCTGAGAGGTACATTTATTTTGCTCTTAACCCTTCCGCCCTCTCCTTTATTAGTTTCTTTACTCTGCTCTACTTAACAAATATCCATATATGTTTTACGTCAATATATAGAAGGAAAAAATCTTCACAATGTAGATTAAACTTTCCGAAGCATAAATCTGTAAATAAAAGTGTACTAAATCAGGATATCCAAGTCACTACAAGAAATGAAAATATTCTTGAAAACTGCACCTTGCTAACTCAAAACTTTACACATAAAGAAAGTGCACACAATGCCGTAAATACCGACGCAGTCTTCCAATACAGACAACGGCCCACACCCCCTCTTAATGCCCAATTATAAGTATAAGTCCCCCTTTGTAAAACGCTTGACGTTCGTGGGTTTTGCACAAAATTAACACACTGCTTCTCAGACTCAGTCACATGTGTCGTGCGATCGTCGTACGATTTTGATGTGTAATTTCCGAGCGGGCTGCGACGAAACCAACCACCGACAATGACCAAAATTTCAGATAACAAGGCAGCTAAATGCTGTACGACACTTATACGACTATGCTAAGACTGTCCATAGTTTGAAATCGTACGGCAGTCGTACGACAAATGTGAAATAGAGGTGTTCCTTACCTAAGTCCGCCACAAGCACGACCACAACCACGACATAGAGGATGTGCGACAGTCCCTTCATTTTTCTCTCCAGGTATGAATGAAAGAAGAACTATAGAGGCAACCTTTTATCCACTCACATCAAGGTTAGGGGTCCGGAAAACATAGGGGTGCGGGGTTTAAAATTAGACCAGACTAGGCGCCATTTATTTTTTCCGGAATAGCAAGAATCAGACTAACGAGCTAAAATTAGACTAGACAGTTTGTAGATGTGTTCTTTTGACAGGAAGTGCGTCATAATGGTATACAGTATCGTCCATTAAGTGAGTACGTGTGACGTGCATTTGTTTTCTTTTGTATAAACGTACTATAGGGGTACTTTTGGTATGGTTGTGTTTGTCTGTGTATCTCTGTATCGGTATGAAACTATTGATGGATAATGATATTTTACGTGTGGATAAATTTTGGGAAAATGAAGGATTTTGGACCTCCTAGCGGCTTTACGTAGTACTGCAGCAGAACTTCTTATTTCTATATCTTCTGTAAATTCTCTGTGGCTTGTTACAGCTGTTTTTCAAATTTTTAACTGACAAACATTCTTGGCGTAACTGAAGAAGCCCAAATATTTGATAGTCTATGGAAATATTAATGACTCCATGAAAACATAGATACGTAAAAGTAGAAGATAGATACTCAAACGTACGATTGATAACCATCCACATATACATGTTGAATTGCCCATGCTCTACAATTTTGTGGTGTGCTATTGGTAAACACTGTGTCGATGATGTAGCTACAAATATTTGTACAGTTTGTAAATACATTTACACAAAATGTTTACGCACATTTGTATCTTTGCCACCTAATTTACGTCATCTAAAACATACATTTTGGACGTTTGGAGGCTTTTAAAAGTTGGGGGTTATTAGGTTAGTCCGTAGTTGTGATGACCATTATATCATAGAGTATATATCATTTACACGTTACGTCTCTTAAAATTTGTCATAGCTATACCAGCATGAACGTACAATTTGAATGTTTGCTAATTATCGAATGTTATCTATGGCATGGCAATGACCATGAAATGGCCCTGAAATTCTGTTTGGTACATAGCTACATTAGCCTGTAACAGCGTCACTATTTATCCCACTCTTTTCTTACATATTTTACACCAGAAAAATATTATTTACTTTTATGTGCCTTGCCTCATAGCGTTTCGTTACGTCATTGTTGTGTACAGAGTGCTCTGGGTTCGAGGTCGAGCAATGCACCCTGGGTAGCTACATCCGGGAAACAAGGATACACGTAATTATTTCATAGATACGCCAAGTGGCGTGATAAATGATGGTTTGTTTGCACACGTGCTTTTTTTGCCTTGACACATTTTATTTCCTCCCCTACAATAAAGGGTTAATGCCCCGGCCCGAGGTGTATATGGTGAGATAATCCCTG
>NC_049993.1:13524322-13540143 GCF_000003815.2 Branchiostoma floridae
ACGAACGAGGTGGTTCATGATGAGGTGGTTATCTGCACCTGACCAGGGATTATCTCACCATATACACCGAGGATAAGGCGGGGCATTAAAGTTATTATCATATAGCCTACCCAAACTTGCAAATTCCTGTATGACGCATAGATCCCTTGGTACTATACGTGTGAATTCCTTTGTCGAATTTCTGAAAGTTCACATTTGGTGCATACATATGTAAGGAGATTACAGATTGCATTTTGAAACCAAAATTTCCACAGAAAATATTCGAAACATTGCAGGCTTTTTAGAAAAACAAAACTCATTATCAATGTTAACAGAAGGAGCCATTCCCCCTTGCAGTCTGCTCCGGCATATGTTTTGCTCCTTTTTATTGGCCAATGCCTGCATATACCTTTCTTTCGAATTCGTTCCTTTTGATTGTCAAAATGAATTAACACCCGCACCGATGTTAATTCAAAATGAATTAACATCGGTGCGGGTGTTAATTCATTTTAATTCAAAATGAATTAACACCACTGGTGTTAATTTGCACCTGCCTGGCCGGAATCGAAGTGTTACGGCGTCATAACCAACGTGGAACGGGGCCTTCTGATTGGTCCGCGGCGCCTGGCTATATGATAATATTCATTTAGCAATATGTAGGTCATATTATTGACTACCGTGGTATGCTTTTAACTACTGGCACGGATGTCCTCAGTTTGATTCTAGTAGTGGTTGGTCACTATTTCCCAAATACCATTAGACTTATCACGAAATAAACAGACACCGGTTGTGCTAAATATTTACCCCCAACAAAGGATGGATTATTATATATATTTGCAAGGTTTTAAAAGCGGATAGGTGTATCGACAGAAGAAGAGGAGTCACTAGAACGCGTTAGAATTTTACGAAAAAGATGAATTAAAGATTAGCCTTGTTATATTTCAATCCATTCACAGTATCAGGATTGAAATACATTGTTGTTTGTCGTGTTTCTTTTCTCCTTCTTATTCTCCTTCCTCTTCTTCTTCTCCTCCTCCTTCTTCTTCTCCTTAGCACTAGGAATGAAAAATGAGCTACATAGACCGGTCTATTTTGCATAGATAAGGGTGTTCCGGAAGAACCCATTTTTGTATCGGGGGAGGGGGTCATTTTTTAGATGTGGAGTGGAATAATGTTAGGGTAATGTCTGCTGAAGGTTGATATGAAACAGTACATTTCTGCACTGGGATTGGGATGGATTGAAATATGCTGTATTTGCTCAGGAGCAAATGTCGGCCTCTCTAGTTCCTTGTTATTTCCTATCACAGCCTTTCATGTCCTGAGCGGAAGGTGCAAACACTTTATCCCCGTAGCCTCAGCTACTTCAGGCGAGGCGCCCCCCTGCCCATCTTCCAAGTACCTCTCTTGCCACAGACCCAAAAAAGCCATACATACATTGAATAACTACCCAACAACAGTCGTTCGTATTTTACGTTTTTATTGTCTGTGTTATAGAAGATATAGACGATACATTAAAATGTTATAGTGTTGCTGCTCCGACCTCCGCTCCTCAGCAGTTGCCAAAATTCGTGAAGGTCTTAGAGGATCCTGGCTCGATGTCATAGTCACCGCAGTGAGATAGACTGTGGAACATGAACGTTGAGTACATGTTTGATACAAAGAATGAAGATACATACAATATTACCCCCCCCCCCCCACACACACACACACAAAATAAAACGTCTTATTTCTAACACAAGTTTTTTAGCATTGGATAAGGATGAAAGCGTTGTGCGGTCGCCGAAATCAGCGACATCTTGATTTGAAAGCATTGCGTTCTCTGCATCAGATACACGAAGTATGAGTAAACATTCTGTTGCTAGACTAGTGTTTCTGTCATCAGTGAAAGCCGCGGGTACGTTGTCAAATTGTTCAGGTACAGTTACACAGGCGCGGTACAGGTACTAGGTGCAGGCACGATACAGGTTCAGGTACAGGTACAGTGGAAGCCACGTCGGATAAACGTACACTTCGGTCAATTGCATGGAATCCCCAAATCCCGTGGCGGTACGGTCCAACAGGGTAACTTTATATTATCACACACGCCGGATAATTGCACGGAATTCGCTGGCAAATTGCGTGTGCAATTAAGAGGCTTCCACTGTACAGGTAAAGGTGATACAGAAACGTACCTGTGGCTAAATGTACACACAGAGATAGTTACTCAGTATGTAGTAGCAATACGTGATGCAGGTGTAGGTTTAGATGTGTTTACTCACGTGACTCCGGTGTTGGACTGTATGTCTATCCGGTTGATTTTGAGATCACCATGCCATGACCAGAAGCGGTAGATCTCGGAAGCCCTGAACTTGAGTCGCAGTTCCCTCACGGTACCCACACCGGCTCTGGACATGAACAGGCCCCCGTAGGTGCGGTCGTCTTCGAACGACTGACTATTAGAACTGTGGATGATAAAGAACGTGGTGTATCATACATACTTGAGGGATTCGCTATAACAATTGCAATCGTTCTAACAACATATCTGTGAAAAATCAAACCCCCCATATAATTCTACACGACCAGAACAATTCAGTCAACAGCCGTTCTTCCGTTCTTGTAAAGTTCTTCCGTTTCCACTGGATAACACTGCATGCTGAGAGGACGCGGGGCATTATGGGTAACTCAAGGTCAAACAGCATCATTACGATGACAAGTTGACAACACACAAATTTAGGTGCAGCACATTTGAGATGGTGATGATGTTGTTCGCTATCTGAGCTACCCATAGTGTTTTGCGTCTCCCAGCATGCAACGGGATCCATAAAAAGGTCGGTTATCTTAGCAGGTGCCATTTCTTGCATTTAAATTTATGACAACATTGCCCTCATTTTTCACTTAACAACTTTGTGCTGACCTGAACAGATTGGTTTTGTCTGTGGAGGCGTCCGTACCAACAATGGTGGCCTCTACTTGGCCTCTCGTTGTCCTGGCATATCTCCTAGTTTTGAAGGATACCTTAAACTCAGTGCCTGTGAGAGAAAAATACCAGTTATAGTTATGGTACTGAAAGCAAAGTCCGGCCGAGCTTACGCTTGAAGAAAATATTCGAATCTGACTTGACGCTAGTTCACCTTCATCCGTGGGGTTACCTATATCCGTTGTCTTAAAAGTCTTAAAAAAGGGTATCAAGGGGTATCAAATCTACTGAGATAGTTTCAGACTGTAGTATTTCAAAATATTGCAATATTTCAAAATATTGCAGTCTGAACCACGGCCTGACGACTATTTTTAAAGACAACGGATATAGATTATCCCATGAATAAAGGTGAACTAGCGTTATATGTTACGTTAAGAAAATAACAGTTATTTCAAATAAATTGTGAAGCTAAAACGTTATCAGTTACCGCAGAATGACCCGTCGCCGAAGGTTGAGGTGAACATGGCGCCTTGAGCACTCGGGTCGACGTTATAGCCCATCACGGCGTAGCTGCCGTCGCTGTTGTCCCAGCATTCCCCATCCTCGTACTTGTTGTAGCTGTCACAGCGATGTGCCACGAATGAGCACGGACTGTTGATGGACTCAATCCAGTAGTCCAAGGCTCTGTGGTGGCTGCAACCTGCCCCGTCGACAAGTCCACTGACATCTGTATTTGAAAAAATAACGGTTAACACTTGTCAATATTGAACGTGTTTTTCCAGCATCCTAAATGTAGCATATTAATCACTTTTAAAAACGGGGCATAACCTACGCCATTCTACGTCATCAACATGGCGTCGGGGCACTGACCATCGAGTGCCGGAGTGCAACGATTTCCTTGTCTAACGTCTTTCAGTGAGGTCAGTGTATGACCAATAAGAATGAGCGTTAGAAAATCCACTGCCGCCAGTTTGATTACGTAGGCTGTACTTGTAACATGGCCATGCAAGCAGAGGTAGACCACGCAAAACATATGCACAAATTTGTGATAATTCTGGCTGCTCGGCTGAAGAACTGCCCCAGGCTATGAAGGATACGGAAGGATGGAGGAAGAGAGTCATGTCCATAGGTGCAACCAGCACGCCCGGATGATGATGATGAGGAGGTTGTACTTGTAACGGAAAAAAATGTTTAAAAAAAAATAGAGACTTGAACTTACCAAAGGTGCCTGCAACTAAACTAGATAGGGTCTCAGTCACAGCATCCGGACAGTCTGGCTGCCTGGCCCCTCCGTTAGGGTAGAAGTCCACGTCGCCGACCGGCGTCGCCATGCCGAAGGCCACGTTCAAGGAGGGGGCATCGGTGTGGATGACGTCAACAAAGGTGGCGGCATTTGAGTTCAGACGAACCGCCGGATCCGCAAGTTCAAACATTGGTCCAGCTGGGTCCAAACCTAGAAAGCAAGCATAGAGATGGTACACACAATGTCATTCCCTGTCATCCTTACCCTATCAGATCCATGCCATATAACCATACTTGAATCTGACGGATATGATTAAAAGCTGCCCCCCCCCCCCCCCGTGAGGCGTCGCCAAGAACTTAACCGTGCCCGTTATCCTGGACAGTCCAGGTAACATGTCTCCGAGCTCCCCGGATAAGGCTAGGGTCACAATTGGCCCGGTGCCCGTCAGGGATGTAGCCCCGGCCGGGCTCTGAAGTCGGGCGGACACCGGCTGTTTACCGGCTGTCGTGTTCACAATCAAACGTTGCCTTTACGCTGCCCCGTGGGGGTCCCGGGGTGTTCCGGCGGGCACCCCGTCATTTTTCTTTAAAAAATTTCCACCTTCCTAGGTTCGTCTCCGGCAGACACCCGTCAGATGTTCTGACGGTGTCCTGTAGTCACCTCTGCGGGGTCTGACAGGGTAACGTTTGTCCCTCACAGCCCGGTGGGGCAGTGAGGGTCTCTGCCGCATGCCCTGCGAACAACGGCAGGGAACCAGGCAGGCTCCTGGTGGGCACTCGTCATATTCAAGGGGTATAAAAACAAGCATTGCCTGCATTCAATTAAGGTAGTACATCACTGAACTTGGAGTACTGGTGCGGTACGTCGGGGTGCGTTCACTGCGGCACGGTTGTTTTCGCCAACTTTTCCTCGCACTCGCACTAACGTGCGGCACTGTTACGTTTCTAAACTAAATGAACATGTTATATATAATTTTTAATGTCGGCGGATGACTTGCCAAACTGTTGAGGCCTATATTTTTATATTTGTAAAACGAAAAAAAAAGGCTTATGGGTCCGAATGACTGCAAGTTTGGCGTTCCGTCGGCCAATTGCAGAGGAAACGTCCTTCTTCAGCCAAACATCTTTTTTCAGCTTGTTTCTGTAGTCTGGGGTTGTAATATCGTAAAAAGCATAGTAGCTTTCTATGAAGGAGGCTATCTGTTCGTCCTGTTTCTCAGTGATGCAGGCTATTGTGTGGTCTGTTGTGTGGTGTGTCGTCCTATCCCCCTCAGCTGTTGCCCTTGTCTGCAGAAGTTTGGCTGTTGCTGAATTCTTCCGCCTGCCTAGTGGGCTAAGGGCTGTTTCCCCTTGTCTTCTCCTTTCCCTTGGTATAGCGCTATGCACTTGACTCCACTGTAATACGCGTAAGAACTGCACTGCGATACGTGTAAGTTCACGGCTTTTGTCCTTTCACGTGATCTGTGACGTCACATATTTGACCCGATGTTACGAATTACACACTTTTATTCTGTAAACCTGGTCTTTGACGTAACGAATTTATTCCGACAGACTGCCGGCAACCGGAGGGGTCCCTCTCGGTGTTGTCACGATTAGGTCGCGGGGTGGTTGTACGAGCGGGTCCCTGGTTCATTTTAAGTCAGACTTAAATTGAACCAGGGTCCCGGCCGGGCCTCAAAATGCCCCGGCAGCCGCGAGGTGTCCCACAGGGCAACGCAGGGGTCACGCCCGAAAGTGCAAAAAAAACAGCCCGTGAACTGCCCGGCAGGGCCCCTTTTTCCAATTGTGACCTAAGCCTAAGCAATGTTACCGTACTTCAACCTGGTGGACATGATAAAGACCTCCGTTCCTGAGGTGTCGCCAAAAATTCAACCTTCCTGACGAGCTCTAGTAGCCTTAAGCCTGGCGGATCTGATTGAAGCTCTGCCCCTGAGGTGTCGCCAAAAACCGCACCGTACCTGTAATCCTTGCCAGCCCGGGTAGCCTCTTTCCAGCCTCCCCGGCCAGATGCGCACCCAGACTGTAGCCTATGAGGTGGAACTGATCCAGGCTAACTCCCGTTTGGTCCACCATGAAGGTGATAAGTTTGGCGAGCTGAGCTCCGACCACCCGGATGTTGGAGGCCGCAGCGGCGTAGTCGGGATACTGGACACCCTTGGACCAGTCCACAATGATGTAATTGACATCGTCCTACAAAAGAAAGAATTCTACATGTGTGAAATGTTATACAAAAAACATAGGTCCTTTTCATTTGAAAACTACAAAACAACCTTTGTAAATATAGTGGCCACTGTTACATGACGAACATCTCTACTGACCTCAAAGCAGATGTTTTACGTTATCCTAGCCGTTCCTTTCTTATTACGAAACTTGCCATGTCGTAGCTTTGGAAAACACAGCAATTTTGCCTCCTGATATCTGCTTGGAGATAACATGTCTGCTATTGATAGTAGTTGTGTGTGTTTTTAACCTTCTGAATCGTTTCCGCCATGGCCTGTCCGACTTCTGAACTAAACACGTCTGCGATCCCCTTGGCGCTAGTGAAGCCATGGATCCACACTTTGACGGGCTTCTCAAATTTGAAGGAGGACAGTTGAAGGGTGGACGGGCTGTCGAAGTCCAACAGCTGTTGATACAAAATATGTACAATGTTTAATAAGGATGTCACTGTAGCTTAACAGACTCACAGTTGAACTCCATCACTTTTCCACAAGGGAGTCCCGCCAGGCAGCTTTCGGGAACGAAAATTGTGATATAAAAGACACCAAAATACACAAGACGTAAAGAGAGTAGTCTTGGGCATCATTTGTGTATGCTCTTACGTATACATTTCTTTTTGTTTTCGTTTCCACAAACAGCCCGACCGGGCACAGGTTTGGAAATGTGACGTTAGCCTTAGTTGGTAACTGGGAGACCCCGGTTCAAATCCTCGGTAGGGCATCTCGGTTAGGGCTGCGCCATCAGAAGTGACACAAAATGGGGGTCCTGTGTTTGAGGAGGTGCCCCAAGCACAAGGGCTAGCAACACCTTCCTGTAAATATATACCCTGTTGAACTGAAACAGAAGGAAACTTGCTGACCACACATGCCACTAGGCACTACAAGGCGATAACAACTACAGTCAATGTTTAACATACAGATATACGATTATCCGAACCATTATCAATCGATTTCATGTGATATAAACTTGTAGCCTGCTTATCTGGGGGGAATTATAACTATACTCACATATCTGTTGAGTCAATATTTGTACACGTAAGTTGGTATCTCAATACTTGTTTCATCAACATCTATGCAATAGAAAAGGCTTGTACAGCACCTATGTGGCCTATGGACTGTAGAATCGGAGCTAGGCGCCGCCATTTGATGTGGGAAGGACTCTAATTATAACTTCGATTGGAAATCACATGTTATAACGAAGTGTAGAGGGTATCATTTTTTGTGTCTGTTAAGAGTTGATAGATATGCAAACCTGTCTGCCGGCTAACATGGCATTGCTGCGGCTGAAGAGGTAAAACTTGGTGTCCAGTTGGTCAGGGGAGGCCGGCAGTTTCCCCGTGTTGGTGTAGGGGCCTTCGCCGGAGAAGCAACCCAAATCTCCGTAACACACCTCGTTAGCGTCCTGGGCTAGAAATGATAAGCAAGGAAAAAGATAAAATGTAAATGTCTTGTCACTATTGAGACGAAAAAGCAGATGCTTTTTCAAGTAGCTTGCGGTAGTGCGATGTAGTTTCGGTACGGTTCGCACTTTAGCCAAGTGTGTTCATTTACGTGCAGAGTTTGGCGAAGAGGCTTATGTCTGAAGACCCCTCGTGCACGATGCCGGCGACGTACTTTATCGTCATCATTTGAAATTAATTGTGACGCAAAGTGTCTTAAACAATCGAACTAGCAAGGCTTATGTAGAAAAAAACATCAAAAGACTACAACGTTTGCTGGCCGAACAATATAGTAAAAGTACTCTACTCTATCTCTGAAGATTTACTATGGCAGAACATTTTCTACAAAGTTTGTCTCTTCTTTATCCCTTATCAAAGAACAAAGAAACAAGAGCTCAAACATGATATCTTTTACAAAACTTAACTAAGAGTTTTCTTATGAAATAACTGCATCTTACCGGTCGTATGCATCAAAAACACCGCAAACGCTGATACGATAGACCAAAGAGCCATGGCGGGAGAGTCGTCTGCGTAGAGATGTGAAAAAAGATGTGGACAGTTTTTCTCTCTTATCGAAGTTATAAAGCTAGCAATGGGGCCATTGTACAGATAGCGTTGCGCAACGTGTTTGTAGAAGACTTTTAATTGGCCAATCGATGATTTATGCGATATGTTCATAAGTGATACGCGTGTTTAGCCGTGTGAGTCTTTGTATCTACTAAGATTCCACGTGTTTTTGTAGGTTCGGTGTATCTATTAGGGTTATGGAGGTCGTTGACTTTTCGTCCTCCATTTGTAAGCTAGACAACACCGTGAATGTTACCTAACATCCGTTCGAATGGACGGTGCAAGGGTAGTTCATTAACCTCTGTAAGAAGCGACATTGAGGCAATCGGGAATGGCAGACATCGACCCCTTACCCATATGCCATCGTGGCCCGTCTGGACCCACACTCGGACAAAGCTAGCAGCATTGAGCTCGAGGACGTAATTACAAACTGGATTAGACTACAATGATGTAGTTGACACTGTCCTATTAAAATATACATATGAAAGAATCGGCGATTACTACCGGTAGCTATAGAGATCACGAGCATGAACCCAGTGCAATACTATAGGCGATTCTACCAGTACAATCTGCAATTCTACCAGCAGCACAGTCTGCAATTATTCTACAAGCACAATCGGCTATTCTGTAGTACCAGTACAATCTGCAATTCTACCAGTACAATCGACAATACCAGCACAATATGGGCTATCAGTACAACCTGCAATTCTACCAGCACAATCGGCGATTCTATCAGTAGAGATCGCACTTGAAGTCTCTGTCGACAGATACCCTAACGGTGACCTATAATCGGAAGAATCAGTGATTCTCTTGCCTTACAAAATCAACATTAGGCAAATATCGGTATATACACGTGACAAAAGTCATTACTTTGTGGTTCTACTCTAGTTCCACTGTTTCCTGTGATACTGTTGTTTTCAGTGATTTCATGAATTGGAATGTAATAGAATTTATTGAGGTGATCCTTGTGGCGTCGTGTGTGGTGTAACTGGTAGAGTGTTGAGCTCGGAATCTAGAGATTCCGAGTTCGATACCCGCATTGCCCGCGGCGTTGTGCTCCTGGGAAAGGCACTTTACACGACTTTTCCTGACGGTTGAGTGACACCCATCAAGCCTCTTCTGTTAATCTGTCAATAGTGTGCCCCAAACACACACACGAATTTGTTGTGCCTATGTCCACATGCACGTACACGTGTCAACATCTGACACTAAGATTAAGAATAGTATTTTTTTCAACCTTTGAGAATTGTATGGTGACCGGTACCGTTGATTATCATAAACTTTTTTTAATTATTCTGATGCCACTGTCACCTGGCCTCCTGACATTCCTCAGATACTGATTGTTAGTTGTGATCCAAGGTCATCTGTGGTTGGAGAGTTGGTCGGCAAGGCTGTCTATTTTAGTCTTTAATGTCCTCTGCAATAGTTGACTGTGAATTTTGGCAAATTACTATTAATTCTCCATTCAAATATTGATTGAAGAACACCGCACAGATAAGAGAATGGGAACAAACAAGAAGTGCTAATTCGTCACTGCTGTTGTTTTTCTCATCAAAGATGTAGGTTACCCAGAAGCCTTAGGGGCCCTAGAGACAACGTCCAATTTGGAAATTTCCCATGGTGCATCCGTACTTTAAGGACCAAGATGTAGGTAAACTTGCAAAAGATTGTAAGTTTCGTATGATCTGGTATCCGAGTACATTAGAGGTTGGAAGAATTGGGGGGGGGGGTCTAGTTTGTATGTCATGTTTCCAGAAATAACGTATTGATATGGATATAGATCTCTATAATATTTCTGGGATCTTCCTTAAGGTTTTGCTGGACTTGACTTATCAAAATTTGCACAAAAGCAATACAATGTGGTCACTAGGCAGTTTTACGGTACCTAGCTTTCCTGCAAATATTATGTGCCGTTATCCAGTCCCAATGCCTGTAGACATTAGGACTTAACACTTTGTACGGGGCATTGGGTGGTCTGTGTTTACGAAATCTCTCGCTGGCTGGGGTTAATGACCCCCTCCAAGGATGCGGCAACTGTAAAGCCGGTCGCTAGGAGCGCGATTTTAGTCACGCTAGGACATTAAGCACTGAACGCGACATTTGACTGACAGGACATTGGGACAATGGGACATTGGAACCAGACGTTAAACAGGACATTGAGAATTCTAAATTAAAATTTCTCAGCCCATACATGCTGTAGATTAATATAGCTTTTAGTAACCGTCCTCTAGTTCGAAAAAATATTTTGCAGACCACACAGCAAGTGGTGTGACGGAAGGTAAACTATTCTGTGTGCGTCAGGTGTTTGTTCCTTTCATTTCATCGGAAACTTATCTTTTTTTTCAAAATGGCGGCCATCATTCGTCCTTGGCATATGGTGCCACACGTAAACCACGTACGATGTGCCCACGCTTTTGTAAACGTGAGACACAATTAAGTCGTGCTCGTGTAAACGTGAATGACAAGGCATGCTTGTGTTAACGTGATGGGAAGTTAGTCTCCAATCAGACGTGTCCGCTGGATGAAAAAAGAGAAGAATTTGGCCAAATAAGTTGCCATGGGACTTTAGTCAGTCATTTGCAGTCTGTCCGCCACGCGAAATTTATTCTAAAAACTACAATGTAGTGGGGAAACTCTGCAAATATGTCTACAGCTTTTTTTACAAGAGGGAGGAGACTGTAGATTTAGATTTGATATAATGTTACCCCTCTACAAATTAGTTGTAAAACCCAATGCATTTAGCCCTTGTTTTTCCTTGATATGCAATTAAGATCATTGTAATTCTCAGTTATAGTGAAGTGGAATTCTTTTCGTTATATCGGCTGAATTGTGATGCTAATGAAGTCCCCACAAAACTGCTTTCAGGACGCAGAATAATGGAACTTGTCTAAAATACGGCACTGAGTCTTATATCTACGTATACAGAGTAGCGTCTCTGGTATTTGGCCGCTACTATCATATTGTAAACATTAACAGGCATGTTGCGAGGGTGTATTCGTATTTTAGCACGTATGACGTCCTTATGGAATTGTTAGCCTCTACCAGGTACCATAGGTTGCTAGGAAACTAGTAGAAATTTTAAAGATATAGACACATGACACACTAGAGGAGCTACTGTCTATTGAGTATGATCTGGTGTGTTATCTGGCCAATATTTGTCCAATTTCTATTATTTTTCCATCCTGGTAGAGGCTAACACTTCCATACGGACCTCATACAGACTTGAATATATACACAGCTCAGAAGCGCAATGTAACGAAAACGATTATTATTACAGATAAAATTCACAGGTATTTAGGTAGTTATTTCACTTCTTTAAGATAAAACTATCTTGTTCTCACCATAATTCTATAGGTGAATGAGTCAGCTTTCTAATTGAACTATTGTCTCTCCTTTATCAAAGTTGACTATTCTGGTATGCAAAAGAATTAGATTTGTGATATAAAAACATATCATGAAATCATCACAGGTTTTTGAATTCATTGATTGTTTGTGTGGGGCTTGTCTATTGGCCTGTTGTTGATCTAATGATAGGCTCAATTAATTATCAAATTCAAATTTAGCTCATGATAAACAAACAGATGACACCTGTGCGTGGAACACGTCGTGCAAAGATGGCGAGGGAGCATGGAACCCAAGAAAACAGAGGGTAAAATCTGCCAGGAAAGATGCACCACAACCGTAAGTTGTACTAAAATACCTTTGTAATGATACCAAGTTTGACCGCCTAGAATACACTCTTAGCAATGTTGCCTCTAAGCACTACCCTAACCCTAACCCTAACCCTAGCGGTTAGTGCTCGACAAGTAAGCACCCGATTTCAAAACGGTTTGCAGATTACAAATCTGTACCAACATACCTTTGTAATGATACCAAGTTTGACCGCCTAGAATACACTCTTAGCAATGTTGCCTCTAAGCACTACCCTAACCCTAACCCTAGCGGTTAGTGCTTAAGTCATATCTCGGCAAGTAAGCATTCGATTTCAAAACGGTTTGTAGATGACAAATCTGTACCAACATACCTTTGTAATGATACCAAGTTTGACCGCCTAGAATACACTCTTAGCAATGTTGCCTCTAAGCACTACCCTAACCCTAACCCTAACCCTAGCGGTTAGGGGTTAGTGTTTAAGTCATATCTCGGCAAGTAAGCACCCGATTTCAAATCGTATTGCAGATTACAAATCTGTACCAACATCCCTTTGTAATGATACCAAGTTTGACCGCCTAGAATACACTCTTAGCAATGTTGGCTCTAAGCACTACCCTAACCCTAACCCTAACCCTAACCCTAGCAGTTAGTGCTTAAGTCATATCTCGGCAAGTAAGCACCCGATTTCAAAACGGTTTGCAGATTACAAATCTGTACCAACATACCTTTGTAATGATACCAAGTTTGACCGACTAGAATACACTCTTAGCAATGTTGCCTCTAAGCACTACCCTAACTCTAACCCTAACCCTAGCGGTTAGTGCTTAAGTCATATCTCGGAAAGTAAGCACCCGATTTCAAAACGGTTTGCAGATTACAAATCTGTAGCAACATGCCTTTGTAATGATACCAAGTTTGACCGCCTAGAATACACTCTTAGCAATGTTGCCTCTAAGCACTACCCTAACCCTAAACCTAACCCTAGCGGTTAGTGCTTAAGTCATATCTCGGCAAGTAAGCACCCGATTTCAAAACGGTTTGCAGATTACAAATCTGTACCAAATGCCTTTTCAATGATACCAAGTTTGACCGACTAAAATACACTCTTAGCCATGTTGCCTCTAAGCACTACCCTAACCCTAACCCTAACCCTAACCCTAACCCTAACCCTAGCGGTTAGTGCTTAAGTCATATCTCGGGAAGTAAGCACCCGATTTCAAAACGATTTGCAGATTAAAAATCTGTACCAAGATACCTTTTCAATGATACCAAGTAGCACCGCGTTGTAGGCACTCTTAGCAATGTTGCCTATTAGCACTACCCTAGCCCTGACCGCATCCCTAGCGGTTAGCGCTTTAGTCATATCTCCGCAAGGGTTACTGTTAGGGTCAGGTATTGTGTCTTCGATGCAATGTGGCTAAGAGTGGTTGTAGGGGTCAAACTTGGTGTCTTTAGATTACAAATCCGTACCAACATACCTTTGTAATGATACCAAGTTCGACCGCCGAGAATGCACTCTTGGCAATGTTGCCTCTAAGCACTACCCTAACCCTAACCCTAACCCTAACCCTAGCGGTAGTGCTTAAGTCATATCTCGGCAAGTAAGCACCCGATTTCAAAATCGGTTTGCAGATTACAAATCTGTACCAACATACCTTTGTAATGATAACAAGTTAGACCGCCTAGCATACACTCTTAACAATTATGCTTCCAAGCACTACCCTAACTCTAACCCTAACCCTAGCGGTTAGTGCTTAAGTCATATCTCGGAAAGTAAGCACCCGATTTCAAAACGGTTTGCAGATTACAAATCTGTACCAACATGCCTTTGTAATGATACCAAGTTTGACCGCCTAGAATACACTCTTAGCAATGTTGCCTCTAAGCACTACCCTAACCCTAAACCTAACCCTAGCGGTTAGTGCTTAAGTCATATCTCGGCAAGTAAGCACCCGATTTCAAAACGGTTTGCAGATTACAAATCTGTACCAACATACTTTTATAATGATGCCAAGTTTGACCGCCTAGAATACACTCTTAGCAATGTTGCCTCTAAGCACTACCCTAACCCTAACCCTAGCGGTTAGTGCTTAAGTCATATCTCGGCAAGTAAGCACCCGATTTCAAAACGGTTTGCAGATTACAAATCTGTACCAACATACCTTTGTAATGATACCAAGTTTGACCGCCTAGAATACACTCTTAGCAATGTTGTCTCTAAGCACTACCCTAACCCTAACCCTAACCCTAGCGGTTAGTGATTAAGTCATATCTCGGCAAGTAAGCACCCGATTTCAAAACGGTTTGCAGATTACAAATCTGTACCAACATACCTTTGTAATGATACCAAGTTTGACCGCCTAGAATACACTCTAAGCAATGTTGCTCCTAAGCACTACCCTAACCCTAACCCTAACCCTAGCGGTTAGTGCTTAAGTCATATCTCGGCCAGTAAGCACCCGATTTCAAAACGGCTTGCAGATTACAAATCTGTACCAACATACCTTTGTAATGATACCAAGTTTCACCGCCTAGAATACACTCTTAGCAATGTTGCCTCTAAGCACTACCCTAACCCTAACCCTAGCAGTTAGTGATTAAGTCATATCTCGGCAAGTAAGCACTCGATTTCAAAACGGTTTGCAGATTACAAATCTGTACCAACATACCTTTGTAATGATACCAAGTTTGACCGCCTAGAATACACTCTTAGCAATGTTGGCTATAAGCACTACCCTAACCCTAACCCTAACCCTAACCCTAGCAGTTAGTGCTTAAGTCATATCTCGGCAAGTAAGCACCCGATTTCAAAACGGTTTGCAGATTACAAATCTGTACCAACATACCTTTGTAATGATACCAAGTTTGACCGACTAGAATACACTCTTAGCAATGTTGCCTCTAAGCACTACCCTAACTCTAACCCTAACCCTAGCGGTTAGTGATTAAGTCATATCTCGGCAAGTAAGCACCCGATTTCAAAACGGTTTGCAGATTACAAATCTGTACCAACATACCTTTGTAATGATACCAAGTTTGACCGCCTAGAATACACTCTTAGCAATGTTGCCTCTAAGCACTACCCTAACCCTAACCCTAACCCTAGCGGTTAGTGCTTAAGTCATATCTCAAAAAGTAAGCACCCGATTTCAAACCGGTCTGCAGATTACAAATCTGTACCAACATACCTTTGTAATGATACCAAATTTGACCGCCTAGAATACACTCTTAGCAATGTTGCCTCTAAGCACTACTCTAACCCTAACCCTAACCCTATCCCTAGCGTTTAGTGCTTAAGTCATATCTCGGCAAGTAAGCACCCGATTTCAAAACGGTTTGCAGATTACAAATCTGTACCAACATACCTTTGTAATGATACCAAGTTTGACCACCTAGAATACACTTTTAGCAATGTTGCCTCTAAGCACTACCCTAACCCTAACCCTAACCCTAGCGGTTAGTGCTTAAGTCATATCTCGGCAAGTAAGCATCCGATTTCAAAACGGTTTGTAGATTACAAATCTGTACCAACATACCTTTGTAATGATACCAAGTTTGACCGCCTAGAATACACTCTTAGCAATGTTGCCTCTAAGCACTACCCTAACCCTAACCCTAACCCTAGCGGTTAGTGCTTAAGTCATATCTCGGCAAGTAAGCACCCGATTTCAAAACGTTTTGCAGATTACAAATCTGTACCAACATACCTTTGTAATGATACCAAGTTTGACCGCCTAGAATACACTCTTAGCAATGTTGCCTCTAAGCACTACCCTAACCCTAACCCTAACCCTAGCGGTTAGTGCTTAAGTCATATCTCGGCCA
>NC_049993.1:13553525-13565655 GCF_000003815.2 Branchiostoma floridae
AGCAATGTTGCCTTTAAGCACTACCCTAACCCTAACCCTAACCCTAGCGGTTAGTGCTTGAATCATATCTCGGCAAGTAAGCATCCGCTTTCAATTCGGTTTGCAGATTACAAATCTGTATCAACATCCTTTTGTAATGATGCCAAGATTGAGCGCCTAGAATACGCTCTCAGCAATGTTGCCTTTAAGCACTACCCGAACCCTAACCCTAACCCTAATCCTAGCGGTTAGTGCTTAAGTCATATCTCGGCAAGTAAGCACCCGATTTCAAAACGGTTTGCAGATTACAAATCTGTACCAACATACCTTTGTAATGATACCAAGTTTGACCGCCTAGAATACACTCTTAGCAATGTTGCCTCTAAGGACTACCATAACCCTAACCCTAACCCTAGCGGTTAGTGCTTAAGTCATATCTCGGCAAGTAAGCACCCGATTTCAAAACGGTTTGCAGATTACAAATCTGTACCAACATACCTTTGTAATGATACCAAGTTTGACCTCCTAGAATACACTCTTAGCAATGTTGCCTCTAAGCACTACCCTAACCCTAACCCTAACCCTAACCCTAGCGGTTAGTGCTTAAGTCATATCTCGGCAAGTAAGCATCCGATTTCTAAACGGCTTGCAGATTACAAATCTGTACCAACATACCTTTGTAATGATACCAAATTTGACCGCCTAGAATACACTCTTAGCAATGTTGCCTCTAAGCACTACTCTAACCCTAACCCTAACCCTATCCCTAGCGTTTAGTGCTTAAGTCATATCTCGGCAAGTAAGCACCCGATTTCAAAACGGTTTGCAGATTACAAATCTGTACCAACATACCTTTGTAATGATACCAAGTTTGACCGCCTAGAATACACTCTTAGCAATGTTGCCTCTAAGCACTACCCTAACCCTAACCCTAACCCTAGCGGTTAGTGCTTAAGTCATATCTCAAAAAGTAAGCACCCGATTTCAAACCGGTCTGCAGATTACAAATCTGTACCAACATACCTTTGTAACGATACCAAGCTTCACCGCCTAGAATACACTCTTAGCAATGTTGCCTCTAAGCACTACCCTAACCCTAACCCTAGCGGTTAGTGATTAAGTCATATCTCGGCCAGTAAACACTCGATTTCAAAACGGTTTGTAGATAACAAATCTGTACCAACATACCTTTGTAATGATACCAAGTTTGACCGCCTAGAATACATTCTTAGCAATGTTGCCCCTAAGCACTACCCTAACCCTAACCCTAACCCTAGCGGTTAGTGCTTAAGTCATATCTCGGCAAGTAAGCATCCAATTTTAAAACGGCTTGCAGATTACAAATCTGTACCAACATACCTTTGTAATGATACCAAATTTGACCGTCTAGAATACACTCTTAGCAATGTTGCCTCTAAGCACTACCCTAACCCTAACCCTAACCCTAACCCTATCCCTAGCGCTTAGAGCTTAAGTCATATCTCGGCAAGTAAGCACCCGATTTCAAAACGTTTTGCAGATTACAAATCTGTACCAACATACCTTTGTAATGATACCAAGTTTGACCGCCTAGAATACACTCTTAGCAATGTTCCCTCTAAGCACTACCCTAACCCTAACCATAGCGGTTAGTGCTTAAGTCATATCTCGGCAAGTAAGCACCCGATTTCAAAACGGTTTGCAGATTACAAATCTATACCAACATACCTTTGTAATGATACCAAGTTTGACCGCCTAGAATACACTCTTAGCAATGTTGCCTCTAAGCACTACCCTAACCCTAACCCTAACCCTAGCGGTTAGTGATTAAGTCATATCTCGGCAAGTAAGCACTCGATTTCAAAACGGTATGTAGATTACAAATCTGTACCAACATACCTTTGTAATGATACCAAGTTTGACCGCCTAGAATACACTCTTAGCAATGTTGCCTCTAAGCACTACCCTAACCCTAACCCTAACCCTAGCGGTTAGTGCTTAAGTCATATCTCGGCAAGTAAGCACCCGATTTCAAAACGTTTTGCAGATTACAAATCTGTAGCAACATACCTTTGTAATGATACCAAATTTGACCGCCTAGAATACACTCTTAGCAATGTTGCCTCTAAGCACTACCCTAACCCTAACCCTAACCCTAGCGGTTAGTGCTTAAGTCATATCTCGGCAAGCTTTAAGTAAGCACCCGATTTCAAAACGGTTTGCAGATTACAAATCTGTACCAACATACCTTTGTAATGATACCAAGTTTGACCGCCTAGAATACACTCTTAGCAATGTTGCCTCTAAGCACTACCCTAACCCTAACCCTAGCGGTTAGTGCTTAAGTCATATCTCGGCAAGTAAGCACCCGATTTCAAAACGGTTTGCAGATTACAAATCTGTACCAACATACCTTTGTAATGATACCAAGTTTCACCGCCTAGAATACACTCTTAGCAATGTTGCCTCTAAGCACTACCCTAACCCTAACCCTAGCGGTTAGTGCTTAAGTCATATCTCGGCAAGTAAGCACCCGATTTCAAAACGGTTTGCAGATTACAAATCTGTACCAACATACCTTTGTAATGATACCAAGTTTGACCGCCTAGAATACACTCTTAGCAATGTTGCCTCTAAGCACTACCCTAACCCTAACCCTAACCCTAGCGGTTAGTGCTTAAGTCATATCTCGGCAAGTAAGCACCCGATTTCAAAACGGTTTGCAGATTACAAATATGTACCAATACTGTTCTTCATACAATTCAGACTATGGTAGATAAACCTCCAGGAAGTGAAACAAAGGAAAACGCAAAATTTTGAAACATAACTTCCAATAACTGATCCCTCTCGTTCAATGCTGCACTTAGTAATGCATCCGCTGGAGGCGCTGCTGTATGGTTCTCTCAATGTACCATGGAGACGGCTAACATTGATAATTATTTGAACATCAGTGTATTGTAATCATTTGCTAAAGGTTGATTTAGTGATGTCAAACATAGCTGTCCTTAGTGCTGAACGCAATCCATTCACATTCAAACATACCTGTCCTTAGTCCTGAACGCAATTCATACACATTCAAATATACTTGTCCTTAGTGCTGAATACTATCCATACACAGTCAAACATGCCTGTCCTTGGTGCTGAACGCCATCCATACACATTCAAACGCACCTGTCCTTAGTGCTAAACGCCATCCATACACAGTCAAACATACCTGTCCTTAGTGCTGAACGCCATCCATACACAGTCAAACATACCTGTCCTTGGTGCTGAACACCATTTATACACAATCAAGCATACCTGTCCTTGGTGCTGAACACTATCCATACACAGTCAAACATACCTGTCCTTAGTGCTCAAAGCCATCCATACACAGTCAAACATACCCGTCCTTAGTGCTGAACGCCATCCATGCACAGTCAAACATACCTGTCCTTAGTGCTCAACGCCATCCATACACAGTCAAACATACCCGTCCTTAGTGCTGAACGCCATCCATACACAGTCAAGCATACCTGTCCTTGGTGCTGAACGCCATCCATACACAGTCAAACATACCTGTCCTTGGTGCTGAACACCAAGTTCATCAAGTTGTGTTGCACTCTAAGTCTGTGCTCTCAGACTTACATGTAGAGTGCAACAAAATCTCAATGATTGCACCATTTTGATTTGTATTTTGTTGTCATACGTATTCAAAGGCATAGTTTTGTAGTCACATACCGTACGTATACTGTTGTGCATTAGACTTATACTATCCGATTATGAAGCAACATAAAAAACTGTTGTATGCGTTGTCGACATTTCTATTAGCATGGAAACATCTAATCAATACAATAAACTCATTAATTTCACGCTGTTCTGGTCATTGCTTGTTTTCTTATTATCTGTATTGAACTGCCGTATCCCTATTGTATCTTCAGTCACATCAAAGTTCGATATTCTGACGGAACTCATTTTAGAACTGTCAATAACATTTTCTCTGTACTAACGACTTTCACTATTAATCACTGTGACATTACGTTTGTCTAAGTGTCACCAACAACAACATATTTCTTCACTATTTTCTTTCAAAGCAGTGCCAGTGACGATTTTCGGCGTTCTCGTAAGATCTAGATGCAGTTCAAAGGCTCATGCAGGTAGATACTGAACTGCTAGAGGACGCTAATATTAACGCCGAAACAGCACGCTGTATACATGTACCACCTGTCCCGAATAAACTTATCAAAATGCTTACCCCATTGTAGCATTGAGTTGTATCACTTTCAGCACACAACATCTATTCTAAGTCAAATGGTAACAACAATTAATCGCATACAACATTGCTATCACCACTGCTGCTTGTAGCAAGCGTTTTGTGGCAGGTTTTCGGAGACTCCGATTCCGAAACCTTTAAGTGCAACGGGCGTTCAGGCCGGGGAATGGACCTTTATTTGATATGTACGGATGACTCTACCGATGTCCTAGATCACCCAAAGTGAGTTTTTCTGAAGTGCCCAAGTTGGTCTAACTTTTGTTGATGAATTGCTGAAATCTTAAATGTAGGCAGACATATTCTTTTACATATCTAACTCAGTACACGTAACATGAAAAGAAGAGTTCACAAATATAAACCCGGCACATAAAGTTTGGAAATCAAATTTGGTTGATCATATTTCTTATGTTTATTAATAAGCTATTGAAAGTACTATAATCTAGTTGACTTAATCGGCTTCTTTTCGGTTCTTTGTCATGTTTGAAATGTAATCAAGAACAGATAGGTTTAGTGACGTTTTCTTTCTAAATACATTAGATATGTAATGTTGTCCATATTACTTCAGTGCATGAAGGATAAAAACTTATCTGCTGCTATTAACCCATGTATTTTCGCGGGATTCAATTTAGGGGCTTGGGTAAGTTTTCATGGTATTTTGTAAGGTAGCAGTTGAAATGATTTTGTAGTGCAGCAGTAATGCAATAGAAACGCATGTAGTTATAACCACAAACACTAAAAAATTAATAGTAATAGTACATCGTTTTAAAATCTATTTCCCATTACTTTACACGGTGTATGATAGCCCGTACGCATTGTCGAATGATGTTGTTGGTTAGAAATTATTTTGTAGTACAGTATACCATAATGGAAATACATGTAGATATAACCACAAACACTGTAAAGAAATTACAGTAATATGCAGCGTTTTAAAATCTATTTTCTATAACTTTACACGGCGTATGAGATAACTCGTGTAGTCAGTAAATCTGAGAATGATGTTGTTAATTAGTGGCCTGATTGATCAGAGAGGTCCGTTGCCCGCCGAAGATTCGCTTGACCCTCGGGTGGCTGCCGGGCGATGGATCTTTCTTGACCTCTAAACTCGCTCTTTGACCTTCAAATTCATCATACTTACCATCTGGACTAGGTCGGAGCTGTGAGTTGCAAGGGTGAAAGCATTTGAAAACTAGAGGGTCCAACTCATTGTATAATGCTCATAAACCTCCTTCCAACAAATTTTTGATTTGACCACTGTCGCCTTCTTCAGGTTCAATAATGACCAATCACTTCAGAGCGTCAACTCGCGAGAGTTCCAGACTCGTGATCTTATGGCTACGCGACGTCGGCAATTGGTCAAACGTGCCAGGAAGTTTATAACGCCCCCCGTCTCTGTTCAGTGATGGCTGCAGTACTCTGCCATACATGGCCTCCTATGTACCCCTTATAAGGTAATCCTGTTCAGTGTTCAATCCAAACTTTTGTCACTCATTTCCAACTGCAAGAACTCTCTCTACCAACTTGTGACCATAGCTTGCACAAAACATGAGATACCAGAACCGGCAGCTCCGCTGCAGCACCCTAGACAAACCGATAGGGGGCAAAAACGTACGTAATACGGGGTCTCATACCAAATATCGAGACAATCCATCCAGGCCTTCTCAAGCTATCTTGTTGATACACACACAGACGGACACACGAAGCTACCGAAAATACAACCTTCTTGATGAATGTAAGAAGAAGTGGTTTGAATAGTCGAAGGTTGACAGCTGTCAGAGTGATTGATGGATGGATGAGGATAGATAGAGCCGTCACGGTACCCGCAAGGCAAGGCATGATGGCATCGACACGCAAATGTTTCACGCCTGCGCGGTCGTGACAAGCAGCATGGCCGCCGAGAGACAGGTGTGTCCAGCCGTGACGTCACGGTAGCACACATAGTGGTGACGTCTTACTTTTGTGAACTCAAGAGAAGATGTGGAGCGTTTGGAGTCACATTAAAACTTTACCATCTTAGGATTCTTCAAGTCCTAGGTCTCTAAGCACTCGTTCTCATTGAAATGTCGAAAATGGCATTTTTTTGGTCGAAAAATAAATCGGCTTTATTTTCACTGAAAACTACTTGGTTGTTTGGGAAAATTCCTCTTTTAACCCTAGCCAAAAAATGGCAACTTATTATTTTCGGTCCCATTGATAATACATTACAGGACATGTAACAAACGTTACCGGTAACGTTTGTTACAACCGTAGACTTTACCCTGTTTTCTTCGAAAGAACTTACCTTATTGACTACATCAATTAGGTATAAGTGGATGTCCTTAGGGGCATTTGAAAAGTGGGCAGCTTTTTTACACCAGGTCAAATTGAAAGCTTAGACAGCATCGAACAATGGTAACGTTTGTTACAGTCATTTCTGTACAACATTTTGTTAAGCAAGGTGGGATAGAAATGACAGTCAACAACCCTTTCTTGTTTCTTTAGAAAGCTAGAAAAACTGTACAGCGTCACAAAAATGGCCATTTCTAGTCTTATGCGTGCATAATATAACCGTGGCAACCATCGTACTAGTGGTGGTAACATTTGTTACAGAATCTGGCGACAGGCATAAACCACCTCACACAGCCTCCAAGATCAGTGACAGGAGCGATCTGACGCGATCGGGCAGAGGGCCTGGTCAGCTGGTTTCACCTGCCGAACAATCACTTTGGGAACTGAATTGTTACATTTTTGGTTACTATTTGAATTCTTCGTTTCTTCTCAGGCGACAGCCATTTTTAATGGTGTGAAATCCCACCCGTGGCTATAATAATCTTCTAACCCATCAACCTCCACGAATGTTGTGGTGCATCTTTTGTAAAACATTACTGGGGTTGTGGAAAAATGAAGGAACCAGTGATGTTGTCTATAATTTGCTCCACATCAAGGCGTAAAGTCAGGCGACAGCATTTCGACATTTAAATGAGAACGAGCCTAAGGTGTTTCAAGTCCTAACAAAATCTATGCATTTTCACATATAGATTCCTTATGTCCCTAGAAATATGTGTCGTCGTTACACTAATGTAATACTACTATGGAATAGTATTTAAAGGATTTTGTAAGGAAAATTATAAAGAACGCTTTCTACATAATTATGAAAATGTTCAACTATCATCAAATATAGAGCTTTTATCAAGTGCAAACTTTTCTTACGTTTTGCAAATCTGAAATATGTCTGAAGGCAATTCTGTAATAATTTGTCACATATTTCAGCCCAGTGATCCTTAGGTGGATAATGTAATAAGTACGTTAGGGTACGCACTGGGACCGATAGTGTCAAATCTGTATGTCTCAGGTCACTGTCATTTTGCCCGCACCAGGGACTGTTTTATACCCCAAGGGGGACATTTTACGCGAATTATGTTGTACATTTGTCGTGTTTAGTTGACACCGGGTCCTCTGGTCATGTCCGGCCCCAGGAGGCCACTTCCGAACCGTGTAGTTGGTGTCCGAGCTTGTCGGTACAATTTGTGGGGAGGGGGGCGTCGATGTCACAAAATTTTCATCGATATAGAAACATGTCTAGTTCTCAAATTTGAAGTTTTGTCGACACGTTTAGCTCTTAACTTATACCATTCATCATTATTTGAGTATCCCTATCACTTTCTATGTATTACCGTTACAGATATCACTTTTCTATCATTCATCGAATATTGTTGATTTTTATCATTATCATCATTATTTTGACCATGATCAATTTTGATAAGTATACAGGAGTATCACGTAGAATGAATAATGTAGACTTATTCTCATGTGTTTTCTTATTGTCTAATCTCTATATCATTATATAATGTCATTTCTTGTTCTACAAATGAATACGCAAACTACTAGTAACATGTTTTGGTCTATATTCTTCTCAAACATTCATAAAGGAACTCTCGGACCCAGGGTTTACAGGCTGTCCCAGGGTTTTAGAAGGAAGCTCGGTCCCAGGGTCTCAGTAGGAAGCTCGATCCCAGTGTCACTAGGGTCACGCGACCGCTGTGAACATTTTGGGACCTCCTGCGTTTCTTATCCGAAAATTACTGGGTCTATGTCAGTACAGATTAGAAGTTTTCACGTCAACTGTTCAACCGGAATAAGTACTAAGCTACAACAATGGCTCAATGGGAGTTATGTATCGCCTTATGTCTATTGAAATACAATAACCAGATGTGAAAATCGCAGAAATGTCAGTTACATTATGAAAAGGCACATGCATGTACATGTATCTACACAAAAAGGATGAACGTGTTGTCAACATATGATGTCTTTATTATTCGTTTTGATATTCAAATCTGCAGACATCTAAACATTTTCTGTGTAGCCATATTTTTTTCTGTAAAATAGACATACATAATAAACCTCTTTTGAAAATCTTAAACATTTTGCAACGTTCCCCAGTCTACATCCGGGTTCTAATACACTGACAACGATAGCACATTCGCCAAGACGTTTCCATTTGTCAACTGGACATACATATACAAAACTGTGTCCAGAAAAAGAGAGAGACGGTGGTCAGTCGTCCGGCCGGTAACATTTGTCCACCGTAATTGTTTTGGAAGCAGGTGGTCAGCTCCGGCCGCGGTCAATCCATTTGGTACGGTCATCAGGTCCGCTCAATGACTCCGAACAAGTGTACGTTTACTCAATCATTTGTTATTTTGACGCCATTATTTTCCGCTCGCGTTCACATTGTTCTTTCGTTCTTAATGTCTCCTTTGAGAGAACGGACTCTATAGAAAGGATGTGTTAAATCTAGGAAAACTGTTTTGTTCCCGAATACGGCCCTGAAGAATAGAGTTGGTAGGTAGAGATAGTGTTGTTTTCAGATTTCAACCAAAGTGATTCAATAAATATATGTAAAATAACTAAAATGCATTCGGACTTTTTTTCAGCAACACAATTCTAATTATACAGATTGTACGAACAAGCACAAGTTTTATTTCAACAGAAATGAGGAAAAAATTATTCTATATAACATTTTCATCACCCAGATGCCAGATTGAAAAATCCATATCCCTTGCCAGCGCTAGCGGACAACCCCAAAAGGTTATATATTTGGCTAGGTTTGGTTGACCGGAGACACAGAACTTTCCTATAGCCCTACTGACAAAGATTTGAGCGTAAAACTGTCTAGAACTCCTATTCACATGCATGATAATAGGACATTATCGTAATGTCACAAATACATGTAGCTTCGGTGGTTCATTTTATCTACATGAGTATTTTGTTTTCGGACAGACAGCATCGTCACTTATAGAAGAATAAAGTCAACACAACCATGACACGTGCAAAAACGAAAAGAAATACAGAAGAAGTCGGTTGAACATAAGTAGGGACAACACGTGAATTATTTTACTAGTCAATTGCCATGTATAAAATGACATATGTAGTTTAAAAACAGAAAATTCAATGCAAACTTTTCGTCCAAGCGATACGCATACGAAGCAAAAACGGGTACAGCAAACTCACGAAGCCTAGAAATCTTTAGAAGAATCTAGTAGCTAATTGTCTACCGGTCGTGTCGCAATCAAACACCCGTAATGTCAACGATATAAATGACTTAGTGAAAGAAGTATTGTGTCTGTTATTTGTAACTGCTCAAATCCAATTGGAATCCGTCGATAGAGAAAATGGTCTCCCCAATATTCTCCCGACTAAATTACCCCCTCCCAACGATTCCGACCGGACAAATTTACGACCCCTATGGGGCCTTGTCGACGGTCGTATAATGGCCGCAAGTTAATGGAAAAAATCGTTTGTGGGTTTTGCGCATAAATTCAGACAAAGGGTGCAATCATGAAGCGGCCATTTCGCTAGATTATTTCATCATTCCATCTGATAAATTGGCCGAGAATGGCCGCGTGTTATACATTCGGCTTGCATTTCTTTCACATTTATTTGTCATGGTGGATTCTTCACAAATGTTTTGGGGGGAGGGGGGTGGGGAGGTAGTTGTCCTAGAACAGAAAGTGGGTTCGACGTACGGAAACGATTGGGGAAATGTTTTCAATAGAAAAGAGGCCAATCTTTTCATTTGTGGTGGCCTAAATGAAACAGTCTGACCCTTTGTTGCGATGAGCGGGCTAGAGATCGTGACCGGGTGACCTCAACTCTTTCTCTGTGCCGTGAACAAAAAAGGCGGGAAACTGCCACAATACTAAGTGTCGTCTGCAGAGAACAAACGATAGACCACCATGCGCGTTGTAATCCTTAAAATACAAGCTTACATTTCGTCTGGAGCGTAATTTCTTGTCTTTTAAGAGGCCTTGTTAGAAAACTTGTAGAGTCAGTCATACAGAATAATTCTTATAAGAAACAGTACTTTCTTTCATGCCTTCTAATAGAATTTTTCTTGGAAACGCGGTTCTGTTAAGTGTTTGACACGAATAATCTAAACAAAGAAGCTTGCTAAATGGGCTTGTAAATGTATTTAAGCTCGCGGGGATTTGATTTCGCGGTAGCAGGAAAAAGGACTTTTCGCGGTGGTTTTAATTTCGCGGTAACACTGCAGACTAATACCATAAGAGAAAAATGTTCGCAGTGGATTTAAGTTCGCGGTGAAGTGGTCACGCGAAAACCGCGAACATTAATCCACCGCGCACATTTCTGCATTTACTTCTAAAATCAAACGTTTACAAATAGGCAGAGGTTGCTTGCCCAGTTGAATAGCAGTTTTCGCCATGCACACAAAATAAATGACCCAAATGGTGTCCTCATTTGTTAGCTAAAAGTAACGCAGTCCGTCTCTCTGTGTGTCGAACGTTAGACATTTGTTTCCGACTTAATGTACTTTCTGTTGGGTGATTTGTTGGCGGCAAACGGACCCTGTCGCTATTAGGGTAGCCGCGAAAATGTCTATCTGGGAAAAAGAATGTAACCACGTCACATGGCTATCAATTCAACCACCGCAGATGTGAATAGAGTTTGTTACAAAGAATTAGGTCGCAAAAAATATTGAGAATACAGTCAAAACTGCCCAAGATGACCACTCAGACTGATAACATATGGTCTATGTGGACAGGTGGTCACTATAGACAGGGCAGGGAAAAGTATCTAAGTGACCAACATTGGTCGGTTAGTTGCTTGCTTGCTTGCTTTCAAATATCCTTTACGCTTCTCCAATGTATGCAATGGTATTTTAATCGTATTGTTTAGAGGTGGTGACACATATTCTTATTGAATTAAGATTAGAAGTAATGTAACAGTTCCATTTGCTTTTGTCGCTTCGCGGCTTAAAGGCAGACATACTTGGTAGAGTCCTAAAACTCACATGAAACTGAGATAGCTATTGGTACTAACACACGCCTCATCAAGTTCCCTTTGACATTTAAAAGTTATATGGGAACTGGTTGTAAAGTTTAGCCGAGTATTGTTATTTCAATAATATGGTCACTATATTAGTCTAAAGCCCCGCAAGACTCCAGGACACAATATTGAAGTTTTATCAAGAGTAACCATCATATGTGTTGCATTGTAGTATCTATCATTTGCCATTGGTTCCGCGATTTACATTTGTTTCATTTCTTGTTATGCCTTCACGGAAGGGAAACATATTTTTTTGCTACGTTTTTTTTTCGTTCTCTCCTCCTCCATACAAATAAGGCCAATGACCTGAAGCAGACGGCTGTCACCATGTTTACTGGAAGTGTAGCAGTGGTGTCAAATTACATAATGTAGCAAGTGGCAGGTCAGAACTGGTGGAGCTGGTCACCATATATACCAAGGAGATTATGGAACCTTTTTGTATATATGAATATGATAAGAATAAACAGAGCAGAAGTTTGTTAATCTAGACAATGTGGAGGCAAAAATTATGTATTTGCTTGCAAATGTTGCCTTTCTAGTATTCGAATCCTATTTCTGTTTACATCATGTCTTGTTTATATGAAATTCCATAAAAAC
>NC_049993.1:13781595-13797608 GCF_000003815.2 Branchiostoma floridae
TTTCAAAGTTTCACTGTACAGTGAACCAGTAATGTAAATACTGTACATAGCATCTATCTTCTCTCTGACATGACCAATGGAAGACCAGCACTTCACAGAGCTAGAATTCTTGTGATATCACCGGTCTGTCATTTTCACTATATAGATAACAAGATAGCACAGGTAAACACTTACAGGTAGAACAAAGGCGTTCTTGACCGGTTGATTGACCACATGTACTGTCCAGGTGATGTCTCTGACCTGTGGAATGTCCTGATTGTTCTTGACCAGCCAGTTGGTGACATTGGACACAAGCTGGTACCCTGGGTGGTCAGGGCCGACCAGGTCTTCTCCAAACTGCTCTAAATGCTACAGGAACAAGGACAGGAAATACAATGCAACATCTTTCAATACAATTCAATCTCTGTAACTGGATTAGAAAAAAAGGAGATTTACTTCCGGACGTTTTATCCAGTTGTATGGATTGAATTTTATCTAGATATTGTTTACTTGGATGTCTAACCTTCATAAACGTAGCAATGTAAGATCACGTCCAAATTTCTTAGAGTTAGACAGATACATATTCTAATACCTTCCCTTAGCTATGACATATATGTAAAGATTTTCCACATCAAAAGCTAACAATGACACTGTGTCCATCAATACTAATACTAGAATGCCTCCTCTAGATACTACAACTGTGTACTTAAACACATGATAGTCACTCCTTACCATGTTATACTCCACATCTGCTATACTGCTGAACTGGTCTGATGTGAATGCGATGAAGCGCTCCCTGTTGGTTATAGGTGTGCGCTGCAGGTGAGTGAAGTAGTACACAGTAACGGTGCCACCGATGACTGCCGCCATCCCCAGGTACTTTCCATAGTGTCTCCTCAGGTGGCCGGCAAATATGTCTCCTCGCTTCTCCTTAGGAAGGACCTTCCACCACTTCCTGAACACCCTGGAGAAAAACAAGGGCTTGAAATGTTCCTGGTTGGTTTTAAGTTTTGTAATTTTGCAGCACCTCTCCATCACAAAATTACATGACTGTGAGTTTTGTGGTACAGTATTGCTTTGACTGTAGAGCTAAAATACTAGCCTGGACTCCAGCCATGTTGTGCTTTTCGTCACTCCCCGAAGCGTATCTTTGGGGAGCAACTAAAGGTACAACAAGGCTGGAGTCTAGGCTACTAAAATACCGTGGAAACCTCTTTTCCATTCAGTCGTACTGTGAAGTTAAATGCCAGCAAAATGAATGCATTCAATGATTTGGCACTAAAAAAATGTCAAATCACGCCATAGTTATGATTTGTTGTGCCATGACGTCAGTGGTTCACTAATATGGTAATGAGGGAAGGTTCCCGGATGTTCCCCGCCATGCTGTCATAGAGTGTCCAGAAGTTATTAAACCGTGCTGCGTTCATCCCTGCACTCGTGTCGTCCATTGCGGTCCTGGTAATTCACTACTGACGTACATTAAAAAAAAAAGTTTACATTAGTTGTTCCTGTACTGGTTAAATTTGGCCTTGAGAGTCCCTGACTTTTCCTGTAGATTTAAAACCTTATTCTTTTTTGCTGTGATGTAATTTGAGCCAAATGCCAGTTCAACTTTGTTTCTACTGTAGACCCAAGCTTTCAAAATTTGTTCCTGGGTGCCTTGCATCATCAAAAACTTTGAATTTGACTTCATTATCAAAACATACATGAAGCATTTCCAGTATATACATTATACTATGTTTTGTTGGAGATATGCAACATGTAAAGAAGTGGGTCAATGGTAACCTGATACCTTTCCTAACAATGGGAATTTTACCAGCCACAGTAAAACAAACTATAGTGACTTTGCACTATTTATTTTCAATGTCCCACTGCAACTAGAAACTTGTCACAAATAATTTCATACACCCATCATGCAATAATCTCAAAGCTAACATTGTAATTAAACTGAATACAACACAGAAGATAAAACTAGAGTTTCCGAATTGCAATAATTATTGCAATTAACCACAACCAAAATAGCCAAGAAGAATGTCAAAGTGGTCATGATCGCTCTTAAGGTATTCATGTTTAAGTCTACAGTTCAATAACTATCACAAGAAAAAAAGCGATACATTGTACTAGACAACAATAAAACTTACCGCCCACTTATAACAGCTGAAATCTTGGCGATCGGTTTGAAGAGGAGCCAAAAGAGGGGCGGGGCTGAACACCTGGCTGAGGTGTGAAAACACCTGGCGGCACCTGCTGATACAGCTGTCCTGACATCACCTGCAGATCTCCGCACCTGCAAGAGTCTCCTCTGTCCTTTCTCTACGTTCTGAGGTAGTTTTCCGTTCGTAGTAAACCTAAACTGTCTCACTGCTGTTTGTGGCCAAGATTGTTTTCCGACCGAGCAGAACACAGACCCTGCCGTTCGCCCAAACACGAACATATTGAATATCTACTTGACTAAAAATGCGTTTTTAAAAGCCTCATTACATAAAGAATACTGTGTACAAGACTAGCCTGTTTTAAGCCCACCAATCCACCGAAAAACACGACAATAAGCAAGAAAAGCCAAGGCAAACTTTACGAAACTTCCTGGTTACCGGGGGCTGCCATATTGGACTGCTCCACTAGCAAACTAGGGAGAATAGTTTCTATTCAAAGCTAAATTTCAAGTAAATTGTAATCCTCTATTCATTTTGCATCTAGACTATTGATAAATGAAATCTAGACTATTGATAAATGAAATCTATTTGTTTTTAATAGGCTTAGTAAGTTGGAATCAAACGTTTAAACAGTGCTGAATCAAGAATGTTTTCCATGTATTGAATAGTATGTTCCATTTCCCGCCATGCTCTCATGGTAAAATGTAGACTGCACGAAGTTTGGCCATTTGTGATTTTAAATGTCTAGATTTTTAAAGGGACGCAAATAGATGGACGTGAGACTATTGGATTAGTGATAACGTGAGTATTGATTTACATAGAATTCATAATTTGTGCACAGAGAGGACGTGGTCTGTATTCTAGACATGACTATTTTTCTGTGTTTTGTTTATACTGATGGGAGGGGGGCACTCTTCATCACAAACCAGACACAGATATGTGTATGTTTGTCTCATTGCATATCCCTATGTAAGAATGCGAGCAGAAACAGTCTCATGGCTCCTGTGCTTCAAACCCATGCCGAATCCAAGCCGCCATTTCACAAACCAAACACCTAAACCAGTACGTACACCAAAAAGGGCCAGACCTGTTTGGTATGCTCAGTTTGTCGGCGCTTGAACCCCACTGTTACACTTCTCCCCCTTTTCTTTTCTTATTAATATTCGTCCTCGGATCTCAGAGTCCTACTGGTATATTCCTGTGTGACACATCTCTACTAGTAGCCTGTTACTCACAGGGTTGGCATGGGAACCAATTTGTAGTAAAAAAGCGAGTAGGCTACTAGTACAGTCTCCTGGCTTCCAGGATTCAAACCTGCACCAAACCCGGGCCGCCAGATAACAAATCCAACTCGCTAAACTGTTTAACACTAAAAGGGTCAGATCCATTTGGCAGGGTTAATTTGACAGGGCTTGAACCGTTGAAGTTGAACGGTTATACCACACATTGTTCATAGTATACATGCTAAAATGTTACAGATGAATAAACACATGTTATATTGCAGTTCCTAGGTTGCACCCAAACACCCTCCCACCATGATGACTCCAGACTCCACCCAGTCCGACACCAAGGGTTCCACCAAAACCACTGTCAGTAAACGGAAGAGTCCACCATCCAGCGGGGGTGATGGTAAAGCTGCACATGGCAGCAAACAGGCCGAGGCCAAGAAGAAACCAAAGGTGGCTACTAAAACAAAAAAACCCAAGGTATAACCTTGGTTTGTCTTTTTCTCCATAAGTTGAACTTGAAATATAATACTTGAGAGTCGAACTGGGTCCCAGTACAGAAAATTCAGGTACAGGTTCGTATCAGGTCCAGAGGATCATGTCCTGGTCCAGACCTCAACATGGACCTAAATGCTTGTGAAAACTTGTGAACTGGCAATACTCAAAAGAATGGTCCATTTTGCTACAAAGGTATCCATTTGGTTAAGGTTAAAACCTCCTTGGTTTAGTGGAACTCCTCTTTACATCTCTCTTGTTATTTGTTTCTTACCTGTAACGTGTAAGCCCCAAGAAGTCATCTTTTGCTTTGTTGATAGTTATCATGTTTAACTTTTGTTCCTTGCCAGGTTAAGAAGAAGTCCAAGAAGAGTTCCTCTCCTCACACAGAAGACAGAGAGAGACTAGAGAATGATGAGGATGCAGAGTGGATGGATCTTAGCCTGGACCTGCAGTCAATTGGAGCTTATATAAAAAACAGGTACTAGTCTTTCTAAGTAAAGACGTCTCTTTAATTGTTATTATTGTTATTGGGTCAGCCAATTACTCTTCTCTTCGCGGCCAGGGGCTGAAGTGTGAGGAGCTTACAATAGGCGGGGCTAAATCGCAAGGGTCTGGAGCAAGCTGCCATTTGGCGCTAACTCAGGTGATCTCAATACAACAGCAATTGCCCTGTGTGCAGCCAAAGGACTGTAGGTTTGGAACCACTGACACCAGGAAGGATCCTTGCTCTTTCAATAAGTGTGATGGGATCTTTAACATGCTCAAGGGAACTCCATTTACCGTCCTGTCCAAGGGACAGACCTAATCGAACTAGTCACTCATTTTCACTTGTGTGAATTGAGTGAAGTGAAGAAAGTCATCTAAAGTGCCTTTACCAAGGGTACAAGATCGGTGGCACATCAATGGAATCAAACCCAGAACCTCCGGGTCATGAATCGAACACCCTGCTGATTGTGGCACACAACCCTACATCACCTCTCTTATGTTTCATATACCACCATGGTGGTTTGGTTTTTATTTCGAGATTTTACTGAAATATGTTCCCTTCCAGAGACCAGATGCTGGATGAGATGTTTAAGACAATTAAAGGAGAGAAGCTGAAATCCATGCTGCCTGAAGTCATGAAGGTTAGTACTACACGAATACTAATACATGTACCAGGAAATTGTCCATTCTAGTACGGACCCTTGGTCTCAAGACTAGATACATTCGATCCTGGCTAATGCTTAAAATTTTTCATGTCTGATATATACTGATGCTCTATTTGTATGAATTTGACGTTGCCATTGAAAAATTGTTGTGCAAATCTTTTGGTAGAGTCCTACATTTAGTTATTTTTCACTGCTTGTATAAAAAAAGTGTAGACAGAAATTATTCCTGGTAGAATTTCCCTGACTTGCAAAATAGAGAATAATTAGAGCCTTTAATGTTAAGAGTCACTGTTCAGTTTGGTTAGCATATACCTGCGCTAGGCCAAAGTATAATGTGTACTATTAGTACAAGCAGCTTTCCAATGTGTCTTGTCCTATCCTTTGTAGAAGTGCACATTGGAGGAGCTGCGGACTTTGTGTCTGGATCAGTTAGAAGTCATGTCCAAGAAGAGAATACAACACATACTAGCAGGTCAGTATAATTGTCATATCATACACAGACTAAGGGATAGAAGTGAAGGAATGTTTGATATATATTCACCATTGTTTGTTTTGTAACTCAAGTAAAGGAGTTTCTATGATATTGGGATGCATTTTTGTATGATTTTGCATACTGTACAAGAGTATGTTGGATTGTGGTCAATCATGATAGAGGGTGCGTCAACATTGTCAAGGAAAATGACCAAAGACACAATAGCAAAGACACATGTTGCAGTTCCCATTACCAAACTGTCCATTAAACTGCATAGCTGCAGTTTACATTTCAGTTAATAGGTGGCACTTCAAAGCTGTCAGAAAGCATTGCCCATTGTGACTCTGTGTTATCATATGTTACAGGTGAGGAGATGACATCGTCCTCTGACACAGATGACACCACAGATGAGGACGACACCAGATGCAGCAAACGGGAGGCCAGCAGTAGCATGTAAGGGACCTATAACTGTGATGATGGAATTCCAAAACTAATACTTTGCACAAGTTTAACATTTTCAGTAGAGAACTGAAAAAAAAGTCTACTGAAAGAAAAGAAAACATTGACAGTACTTTCCAGTGAAAGAAAATTAGGATAAGGATTAAAAAAGGCCTACATGTAAAATCCTTTCAACGCTTTTGGGATAAAACAGGAGTTAAAATCTGCAAAGTATGAACAAAAGATGATAGTGTACTTGTCTCTGTATTTATCCAAAATGTTGGGGAGGGAGGTGAAGAAATGATCCAAAATGAAATACAAGGAGGGATTTTTTTTGGTCATAAAAGAGCTTGGTTAATCATTAAGTTGTTAACAAGTGTGTTGGTGTAGTAAAAGGTAAAGGTAGTCCCATAGCCTATTTTGAGGCTGAAGGGACAGTGGGTTGGTATCCACTGTTAAAGGCATGGTATAGGAAGAGCCTGTCCCTCTCCTTCTATTGCCTTTTATCTCCCCAATCAGAGTCCGGTACTCATATTTACACCTTATGAAGTGAAGAAAGCTGTTTAAAGTGCGTATCCCAGGGATACAAGGTCTAGCCAGGAATGCCAGGAATCGAACCCGTGATCTCTTGATCTCATGTCTGTTAGCAGAGCCACTGACACAATGTTAGTGTACATTATCATGCAAACATTATATAATGAACTATTTTCCATTGTGTCTCCCCAGGCTGGAGAGTAGTGCAGTAGTAGACTCCACCTGTACTCCAACAGAGACCCAGGAGGACGTTGACCCCGGAGCAGCTGGAGAACTCTCCGGAGTCACCGCTAAGTCCTCCGGAGAAAACACTCCCGCGCTCAGCCTCAGTCCCGACCACAGCGAGCTCGACAACCTGTTCAGCGAAAACAAACATGAGAGAGGCAGCGTAAACATCGAAGAGGCTACGACAAGAGATGACAACAACAAAACAGCAACTGCGGATCAACAATATCCTTCTAACGCCGAAGAAACTTCTGACAGACTAGAATTGAAAGTTCAACCAGACAATGACATAGCAGACTGTGAGGGTACTGAAAACATGCAGGATGACATAGACAAAACTGTTAACAGTATTATTGGAAGCAGTAGTGTAGACCAGCCCAAACCGCCCGCACCACAAGTGACGACAGAGGGCGGAGACGATGATGTTACCGTGCCAACCAAGACGCAGATGGAGATCCTAGAGTTGGAGCTGAGAGCCCGGGCCATCAAGGCCCTCATGAAACAACAGGAGCAGAGAGAAAGAGCTGACCCCGACGCTACATCATAAAGGCAACATGTCTAAACACATTGTATACAGAATGTGCAGACTTGTTTAGAAGTGTTTCAGAGTTTCTAGCAACTTTGAACTTTATTCTTTGCTTTCAGAAAAGATACATTTTTTGTATGTCCATAGCAACGTAACCAAATATAGAGTGTAACAACCACAATGATAAAAGGAAACAATATGAGAAACAGTCACCGTCAACTAAATGACAGAAGCCTCGCCGACTGCTGCCTCTGTCAGGAATCCAGTCAAATACTGGATGCTAACTACTACAGTAACTATATACTACTACAGTAACTACTACTACTATCGGAATCTTGCATGTGACCATTGATCACTTTAAGTCTGATAGAGGAAACGTTCTAGAGTCAGATTCTAACAGATTCTAATAGTAGCGGAAAGGTGGTGTAGAGTACGTTGTTTGAAATAATTTTCATGATAAAGTAAGATGTTGTATAATCGTAAATGGTATTACATAAAAGGGCCAGATATTTCTGAAAGGCATTGAATGAACATGTACATGCAGCACCATACAATGTGCACTGTACAATGTGCATGTGTGTCTAATTTTGTGGACAACTGCAATACTCAAGGGTCTGTTGTCATTGAGGCAGTGATTATAAGATACATGTATTCTCTCTTTCATGTTCTTTGGCTGTAAAGTGTGAGTGACTTTACACTTGTTCAAGTGGTACAATACATTTTGGTTCTTGTTGTCAGTTGGTGGTCTTGTCTATGATATTGTCATATGAAAATATCCTATTGTCATGGGGAAATCTTTTTTTTTCTGGAGAGGGTTTTTAAGTTACAAGTTACAAAGTAAAGGAAAAAAAAAACTTAAACTAAAATTTAACCAAGCAGCAACACGAGATATCAAATACAAAAGTTCAAACCAATTAGAAATTTTGTAACAAGATTATGTTGTCTAACAACAAGCTATTATAAATGCTTTTCAAATTTTTTTCTCTCCCTGCTAAACCTAATAACTACTGAATTAGTGTTCTTTTGGATATGCCTCCTGATATCTTTCTTACTCAACATATTGAATTAATATTTGATTTACACATATATATGCGGCTTTTTTTGCCATATGCAGAAATAAATCTATATGAAGCAAGGTGTAATTTTGATCTAAATTGAAGAAAATTGAATTGATACAGTACTTGATAGCCCAAAAGTCCTATGCATGCAGTCTAAAACAAAACATCTATTCTAGCAAAGGGCAAGATCCAGTGGTTAATATGCTGAAACAGTCAAGTTAGTATTATTATAGACTATTTGGCAGTTGATATTAAAGGCATATGTGCATGTAGCAAATAGACATCACAGGAAAGAATAGTATGTATCATACTATAATTAAAACCATTGAGCTAGAAAGTATCGTAGATTGGGGTATCCAATACCATTAGGTGTACAGTGAATGTTTGATAATGCCTATATAAGAGACTTTTTGAGGGTCTGGCAGAGTTAGTCAAATTTGGTTGGTGCTGCTATGTGGCTGCTGTTGAGTTAGGCAGAATTCAACTTTCATCATTCTGATTTAGTTGTTGAGCATGATTCCTGTGTTTCTTGTGGACAAACGTTTTGGTATGGCTACACTTAAATCATTTGGTTATGTTAGAATTAATGTAAGCAAAATTTGCTCTAGAAACTGAGTGAGAACGGAGCTAAATGTCACCACTCTGCTGTTGATATCAGGCTGTTGAGAGGTGTATATTGTGATGGAGGGCTTGCGTATGCAAATTTATTCTGGTCAGCACTCCTGCTGGATTGCTTATGCTATTGCCAGCCGATGCAATCAGCAAGTGTATATAGGTGGTTACCGCAAAACAATTTGGCCGAAAGGCTGTTATAGATGTACCGACATTGCAGACACGGAGCACGCATGTCGATTCTGCCCCCGTGGGCCCGCGCCAGCAGACTCCCGACTGGGCGAAAACCGCCGACCCACGCCGAAAAATACATCACAGAGTTGGAATTTGTGAAACTCAGCATATTTTCAATCACTGCTGTGCCGTAGATATAACTGACCTCTCTGCATCCGTGCACAGATGGTTTCGATTGTATTAAGCAAAGAGGTTTCCATGTCCGGTCAACAACAGACCGCTGCCCCGTGCCAGACAGTCCATTCTTTAAATGGTGCACGATTTGCCCAACCCAGACAGTTTATTACAAAGCAATCTTGTTGGAAGCCTGTTCTAGGATGCCAGCAATCCTCCCCACCAGAGATAATGGCCCGGTTCAACAGTTCACGGGACAGTGATCTCTTTATGTACGACTTTGGACGCATTCCAGACAACATGACGGAATTGTTCTTTTTGGTTTTAATGGTTTATCTGTAGATGTTATGTCCAAAACGCCGGGTTAATTTCAAACATGGCTTTTGTAGGTGTTACTGTGGTGTGTTCGGAATGGAGGTCCATCGTGTGTGTTTGCAAAAGGGAGGCCTGGGGCCGAGCGGTTCCCCATTGGCACCTGTGCGGGCCTCCCAAATGCACTGATGGAATTTGCTGAGGTGGAAAGGATGTGATTGATGTGTTCAATTTCCAGCCTTCACGGTCGCCGCCCAATGACAGAATTTGTGCGCGGACGCGGGGGCCCGCCAGTCGAGCCCACATTCCCCCGGTGACGTACGCTGCCGCTTCCATTCCATTTGTTTGGCATTAGGCTGATGCCCAACTCCCCGCGGCCCTCGCAAAAGGCTAGAGGTTCGGGAATCATCCAAGATCAACATGGAAATGCCTGCTAGCAGCGATACAGATTAGACTTGCGCAATTTTGTAACTCAGTCACGCAGAACGGGAGCGGCGAGAAATTGTGGGTCTGCGTACTAATGAACACCACGCACATTCTCCCACAACTCGCCATTTTTTAGGCGTAGCGCATATTACACCCAGACCTCAGGTGCTAGATTGGATGATTGGACCATAAAGCAGTTGAGCGCTCGAATGACGTGACAGCATGCATGACTGGACCATTGGACGTACATAGTCTACAGCCCAAATTTAATGGGAAGAAAATGTGATATTAATAATTCCTAGAAGGACTATCCCACCGTCAAGGTCTGTATTGTAAATGTGCAGCTTCCTTCGTAAAAGAAAATTGGAGGTCTGGTATCGTTGTCATAGATTGACAGCTCTAATCTCTGATTGGTCAGAATTCCTGCGCTTATCCTGTCTGTCCAATGGCATTAGCTGGATGAAGTCGATGCTGTTGCCGCTGTAATAGCCCCCTGTGGTGTAATAGACGTGCTGTCCCGTATTTTTCACAGGGAAGAAGGTGTGCCAAATGTGATTCATGTGGTATCTTGGGAAGACATTATGTTGTAATTAAAGCTGCACCGGTGCTTTTGAGACACTGATACGTAATTCGAGAAGGAGAAAAGCACCAGTCTGCGTCCCAATACATCAAGTAGTCCAAATTACAATGTTCAAGCCCCTGTCAGATTAATCGTGTGAAAGCTGACTTGCTGCAAATACGATGCGCCCATAATTGCTGTGGAGGAATGCGTCGTCTGGCTGGGCATCTGCGTCACCGTTTTCAAAGACGTGTTCGGCTTCACACGTGTAACCAAAATGGCGAGGGTTTGAGCAAAATGGCTGTCCACATATGGATGAATGGATAGGAGGGTCTCAAGGCAAAATGGCATGACTGCAGATCTAGAATCAAGATTTCTTTCTTGAAACCTCTTGAGACACTCGTCCTTGAGGTCCAGCCTTCACATTTTATTCAGAATCTAACTGCAGGGCATTAAGACAACAGGCCGGCAACCATCTTAGATTTTTTGTTATCATTTATGTACGAGCGTTTTATTTCTCTCTCTCTATGTTAACACATTTCACAACCAAGCCCCTTGATATTTCCTCTAAAATCAATTTATAGATCAGATTGTATACAATGTAGAACTAAATCCAATCTGTTGTAGTTTTTGCGTCCACGTCGGTGGAAAGGGAGAGGGAAGAAAAGCGGATCTGCCCCGCGTCTGCGGAGCGGCCATCTCTTTCTCGCAAATGGGGCCATCTCCAAAATGGAGGCTCTTTATTTATTCATGTGGTTGTGTCTGCATTCGCTTATCTCCCATCTGGATTGATGTCAGCCCTGCCATGATGTTAAGTGCGCGAGAATAAATCAGGTTTTCTTATCGGCATTTTTCCCAGGCATCCTGTTGGGGGCGGCGTTGTTTGCAGTGATAATTAATGCAGGAGCGGCGTTGTTCATGGCACTGCCAAGGGGAGATAGGCCTTGCTGGGTGCTGATTCAGTGCAAGCTACCATTTCATGCCGCGCACCCGGAAGGGGGAGGCATCGCAGGCAATCTCACTAATTTCTACCCGCTCGGAGAGTGATGTCGGGCCTATATTGCCAGGCAACGTTGACGTCAGTCATTCTATCACAGGAACCTTTTAGGATCGCCTCCATTCCATTTCCGTCACACCTTCTTCTCTCTCAGCGTTTCTTGCGCCATGATTGATGTCGGGGAAAACTTTCGCTCCGCACTTTTGTTTCCTTTGTTTCAGACTATTGATCTATCATGTAGATTTATGGGGGAAAGACGCTGCGCATATGATATCATTAGACAAAGCTTGTTGCGTAGGAGTGTGTCGTACTTGTTTGTCTCGAGGCTAGATATTGGCCGTGCTCCAAGAAAAATAGCGTGCCATTTCGTTGTCTACAAAATAGTGCATTCAAAGCCTCCTGGCCCCCCTGTACCAGACAGAAGGCCCCCGCTTTTACAGTGATGGATCGCTATGGAGGGTTTGGGAGTCGTTACGTATTCAAATGGTGCGGCCACACGGGCATGACTTTCCTGGTGTTTAATGCATGTCCTGATGCACCTGCGACCCCTGATCGCCTCATTAGCATCCCGCTGAATTTATTGCATCCTGGTGGCGTAAGCGCAGTGCGCACGATGCCCAAACATGGTCATACGCAGGGGTAGGCATTGACGTTGTAGGGCCTTCTAGGCTGAATGGGAAATGAAGGGATTCGGGGATGTCTGATAGCACTGATGATCAAACGATAACAACCCAACCAGTCAGTGTCAAACTATCGGAATTTTCTGAAGGAGGATTTTGTCAGGGACATGGCAGCAAAGAGCACAGGAATGCCAAATGAGTTCCATTTCCAGGAATCGTCATCTAGACCCGTTATCTCGTCTTCCCAGACGTCCCATCTCAGAAACGATGGCGAAGGGCCGCGAAAAGCGTTTCTCGCTCCCGATCAAGGGTGATTCATCCTCCAGATAAAAGTTTCCCAGCCCAGTAAAGGAATCCTTTGATGTATATTATCTGACAGGAAAATCTCCCCACATTGTGTGATTTAAGCAGCTCACTTTGTAGTTGGGCCGTAAGATTTACAGGGTATAACTGGAATGGGGGGGATATCGAGGAATTTTGCGGAATTTCGAAAGGGAATGTAATAGCTGGGGCCTCAGCTGCGTTCGTTGACAGTGCAATTTCATCGCTGATTTGATTAACTCAGCCGACATGGGATCGTCAGACAGACAGGTTGACAGATGGGCTACACTTGCACCCCCAGGCCTGCATTATTCAAATGGCACCACATGACTTCTCTCGCTTTATTGGGTGGGGCCCTGAAGAGGGCGATGTTTGATGCGGAGTTGTTTTCACCGCACCTACTGCTGTGTAAGAGAAGCTGAACTTCACATGAAATCTGAGTCTCATTTTTTGGTAGAGCATTACATGAAATTCCTTCACACCTGGCTGAAAGTGAGCAAAATGGCTGCCAAGAGATCACAATATTCTGAGTCCTCAGCTGTGAAAACAGCACCACATTTGCATCCCATCCGATAAATTCTCACCACCATGATTGCATTCTGTCCGGTAAATTCTGTCACCATTCAAAATTAGGGCAGTTCTCTGATATTGAAATGAAATCATATTTTATGCAGTATGAAACAAGCTAAGCCATAAGATGTATATTTGATACGCATCCCATAAAATGTATGTTTGATGCATATATGGGCTGTATCCAAGATGGAGGCATGTGGAGTATTTTTACTCAAGATATGGATAGAATGATCACAGATCTTCACATGCGCTTCTTCAATTTATGTCTTGAGATAACAAGACTACATCAAACAACGTCAAGATAGCTTAAAGAAACATTCCCCAAACTACTGCATCACCCAACCCTTTAACAGCCCCTTTTCTCGTTTTGCGTAACGGCTTTAACCTTATTAGGTGTAGACTAATTCCTAATCTCGTTGCCAAATCTCTCCATGTCTGTTTCACCAAGTTGGGACTCGGAAAGTTCTGTTGGCAAAGTTTGACATTGAACAAGACAGGAACATTTCTAGCAGACGGCGGTACAAGATGAAAGGACCATCGTAAACTGTACCACTATTGATTTATCTGATTTGCCCTTCGGTAACAGCGGATCCGAATATCAGTATGGGTAGTGATGAGACATACAACAAAGATCTTTTGTAAGATTCAGGACGTAAATATGGAAGTATGGACTTTACCGTTGGGTTTTACAATGTTGTGGCAAAAGGATGCCTGCGGGCGACATGTCTGTTTTTGACGAACGCATCTTTCATTTGTCATGGCTTCTCGCCAATGCTGTAATTGGATCAGGCTGGATGGGACGATACATCAGCCATATTTTGTGTCAGTCCGCCACAGGCACTGATCGAACATGTAAACAGGAAAAGTGTCTGGGAAGGTTAGGCGGGGAATATCCCTCATTCGGGAAGTTCCTTTAGAAAGCCGCCCTAATACAAAATTAGAGTTTGAGGAAGATTTCAACAATGGAAGCAAGCTAAATTTGACATGCTCAAATTCACTCATTTTGCCAGCTATAAGACAATAATATATTTGAGTTTTTCAGCCATATTGACTGTAAGGATGACACGTTTGTGTCTTTTTCATTTCTTGCATATAGTACAGGCAATTATTACAATTTATCTTGCGTTGTTCCCTAAATATTCATTCAAATGCTGGTGCAGGCATGTCTATTGTTGATTAATTTGCCAACAGGTAAGATTATTACCTTTGCAGTTTTTGATATAACACCTTAAAATGTTTCAGAGGCAGTAGTTTAACAGCTGATGAAAGTTCAGCACCAATGACAAGAACTATTGCTTGGTTGGAAAATCAACTTCAAATCAGCCCTGTCAAAATTCTATCAAAGTATCTCATTGTATCTAAATTTACAACCTGAAGTGTCTTCCTCACAGCTAATTTACAACAATTACTCCATATTCTGGGCTAGGTGTCCTTCAATTTGTTAAAACCATAGGGTGTTCCTGTTGTTTTAAGTTTCAAACATGACTTGAAAAGTAACTTGTACTTTGTAAACTTTCTCAGCCAAGCCGCCACTGATGTGAACTGCATGGGCTTCAGTAGCATACTGAAGTCCATAGTTTACCTTTATATTTGTGCCTATAGGGTCTGGTCATTATATAGTATCACTGTAATCAGAGGGAACCAAACCAATTTTGGTTTCAAATACTGACAGATTGGCCAGGATTTGAACCCCAATATTTGTATTCCAGAAGAAAAATTGCTTCCTACTAACTCCTAAACCCTACATCCTGCTGTTCCAAGAAGCACATGCCATTAGATGCTGACATTCTATAAGTTTTGAACCCCCAGGCAGTCACTATTATGTTTCTTTTCTCCCATATCCTTTGATATTACACTAAGCCTGATGTTTCATTATTTCCCCTGATACCTCCCTGTCTCACAACTAGTACACAGCTGGTGATTTGTTGTCTTGTTTACTATCAGAACATCGCAGCAAAAAGGTCATATGAAAGGTAAAAATGTCACATCCCTTTCTTCTCTTCATCATCTACATATGTTTACTGACAAAGAAATGGTAGCAATTTTGTAGCTTTTTTTTCCTAACGGTTTGTCTTGCCAGTGAAGACATGCGGTATGTGTGATACCACTCTAGGGACGCTTTCTTCTTCTAAGGCATCTTGAGAGGGATTAAGCAAAGGGGCTATATGTCTTCTAGAAGGTAATGAGCCTTCATTGTTTGATGACTTCGAGCTCTTGGGTTATTACGTGAAACTGAAGTTTGACATTTTTCTCATTACTGGAATGTCAGTAATCTATGGAGCTATCCGATCCCTCATTTCTATCCATTTCTTGGAGAATAGATCATGTTTGTTTTGCCTCTTGTGATAATGTCACATTCATCATTGCCGGGAAAAGTTAGTGGCAAAAGAGTCAACAACAGAATATGTCCTTGATTTTGAGTTACATAAGCTTAAACATTGTAATGCTAGTCTTTTTGTTGTGGTATAACAACAAATGAAAGTTCAGCACCAGGGACAGACACAACTATTGCTCTGTTTCTGCTTTTGTCTCCTTGTTTCTATTTCTTCCTCTGTGAGTGTTTCTATCCCTGTGTCTGCCTCTCTCTGTCTCTTTGTGTCTCTGTTTCTGCATCCCTCTATCTCTGTGTCTCTTTCTCTGTTTCTGCCTGTCCCACTGTATCTTTCTCTCTCGCTCTCTTTCTCTCTGTCTGTTTCTGCATCTGTCTCACTGTCTCACTGTCTTTTCCAGTCTCACTCTGTGTCTCTTTCTCTGTTTCTGTCTCTCTGTTTCTACCTCTCTCTGTTTCCCTATGTCTCTCTCTGTCTCTTATTGTTTTGTAATACTGGTTTCTTCTCCAACATCCCACCCCCACCCCCTTTTTACCCTCTGGAAAATGTGAATATCCTCAATACCGTAGCTAAACCACAAAAATTGGCTTGTAGTCTGCAAATGTCATGTAATAGTCATAATCAGAGTTGGTTGTGAAGTACAGCAAAGTGATGT
>NC_049993.1:13797708-13854906 GCF_000003815.2 Branchiostoma floridae
TCACTGCAAAATGTTGAAGAATATTAGTCACAGAGTCATGAAGGCACATTATGAAATATTGTCTGTGATATACAAAAATGTTTTGCTAACTGTATTAATGAGACAAAGGGTTGCCAGGAATATAGACAGATATTTCCTAATCCCTATTCGTATTACTGGAATCCCTGTTACAATAGGAATGAGTATCATGCTGTAATAGAAAGTCATGAAGATTAAGGATTTTGTTTTTGAGACCCAGAACTCATTACAAGTTATTGCAAGTCACTCAAAAGTCACTGAGTGTGAAATTTGAAGTAGTAATAACTGGATATTATGGGGAAAGGATTTAAGTTTGATTGCACACATTTGAGGAAGTATAAAATGCTTCATTTAAAGCGTTATGACTTAGTTTAACCAAAGAAGAAGTATAAAGATGTTCAACACTCAGTTTATAATTGACAAATGGAATTTTTGATACATTGATTTTTTCAAAAGAACACTGTAGTGTCAAATGTAACAGTTACATCTTGAAATGTTGAAGAAATGTGATTTCATTTCTTCCTGTTTGATATTCTAGTGGCAACTGGTTTCCACCGTCATTTGTGTGGCAGAAATTTGAGAATGAATATCTTTCTCAGCCCACCATAAAAAGCGTAAATGCAAAGGCAGGCATAGATGGATTAGAAGTATGAGCTGTTAGGCCTTTGGCATTAAACCAGTGTCAGGAGTTCAAGGCAGAAGCCTCTATCTTTCACACGTTCTGTACCTAAATTGTTCTATCTTGTTCGGAGCGATTTGACAACCGTAGTCATGACTTGACCCCTGGCCTTCTCATCCTTCGTAGAAGTCAAAGTTTGCCGTATGAATACCGCATTAATCCCGTCCAACCTTTTGGTATCTCTCTGGTTGGCTGGTTTTGTAAGAGAATTAGAGGGAGTTTTCCATTGGGCTGACTCTGATGCGAAACAACAATTCGGTCTTTCTGTACCTGCTGGCATTTAGAGGATGCTTTACCTTTCAGGATCCCAGGGAAATCTGAATTGTAGGTGTTAGCGTCACTTGTGTGACCAAATCGTCATTTTACAGATACACCTTTGCCATTTAGGCGGCGATATTAGAGCGCTGGCATACCTGGCGGCTGCATATATGGAGATAAACGTGAGTGACAATTTCTGGAAATGAACAGGAAAGAGCGCACAGCCCAGAGGAAATGTCAATGTCGCCGTGGAAAGGCAGATAATTTTCACAGCTAGGAAAATGTGACATAAATTATGCATGCACTCCGCATGGAATTTTGAGCAGTAGCGGGTTGAATAGTTTAAAAAGTTTTGAGCAACATTTTTTGCAGAAACAATGACCACAACAGCCTTGAAAAATGTTAATGACAAAAACTGGATACTGAAGAAGGAAATTTTCTTGGGGATTTACTCATAATTTCATGGTTGGGTGAAGATGGAGTATTTGCCCAGGCTTTAAGTCTTGGTTAAAACTGCCTTGCAGGGTTTTACTGTAAAAGAGGAAAATTTTGCACATGTTTTGAGTTCGTCAAAAACAAAACCACCACAAACATTTCTTTTTCATTTTCTTTCTGGTCTTAATTGTTTTCCTCGAATGTCCTCAACTGACTTATGCATGCACCATGTAAAATGGCAGATGGCTTACAAACAAGTAAATCCTCTTAATTTTAACAAGATTAAACCAACTCAAGTCATTCAGGGACATATTGCATAGTAGCACTGCCCCTCATAGAAGTGTCTGTTTGTCACAACTTCACAACTGCATTGGAGTTTTTAATGAGATTAAAGATCAGCAACCCTTGACATGACCCAAAACTTCACCTATCAATCGCACGTGCTCTCCGATTCCTAATGAAGCGTTAAGCCAGGCATTGACAACTGGTTTTGCTCAACATCGATTCTAACAATGGGCTGTAATTAATGACGTGTTCAACAACAATTCCTCACTCCGCAGTTATTCCCAGTAAATTATTCCTGCATCGATCCGTGGTGACAAACTTTGTGTGAGGCTCAGAAACTTTTCAGCAATCAACTGCTTTCTTTAAACACGCAATTGACTGATATATTGGAAAGGATGGCAGTCTAAAATTATCTCTGACGCAAAATTGCCAGTAGTTCATTAATTTGTGGCTTTTGCTAATTGCGATATTCTGCAGAGATTTCTGATGGAAAGATTTTTAAACCTGACAAATGTATGATTATCGTGATATGCCATCATATAAGAATGAACAATTAACATAGAATAAAATTACTTCAGGGATGTCCCTGCAGCTCAACTGGTAGCGGCCTCACAGTTGAAATCCTAGTTCCAATTAGTTGGTAACTGAAAAACCATGGTTCCATCCTGGGTAGGGCATTTCAATTTGGGTTGCACCCATCTTTCGGAAGGACATAAAATGGGGGTCCGGTGTTTGAGAAGGTGCCTCAAGCATGTTAAAGGGGAAGGGCTAGCAACCTCTCCCTGTAAAAATATACCCTCATACTGTAACAGTAAGGAAATTGCTACCCTTTATGCTACTACACACTACAAGGATCCAAACAAACGAGAAACCTCTAGTAGAACAACTCCAACATTTGGAACATGATTCCATCCTTTTGTCCTTGAAAAACCATCCGCAGTACATGGTAGATTTATGTGACCCTTTCCTTTCGGCACGTTAAACCGCCTGTGCACGTCACCGTCGCATAAATGATCATAAAACCATGAAAGCGTGGCGGGCGATGATGTAGAAGGGACTCCTCACCCCTGCCGCAACTCTTTTCATCTGGTAGCAAACCCAGGTTTTCCCTGTGGGCCCAGGGGCCAAGGGCCATGGCCGCTTGCCCCGGATCATTCTCATTAACATATTGCCGGAGGCCTGATGTATACACTCCGATGAAGCGTGCGGGATTTAACCCATTTTCGGCCTTCATACAGTCTTCTGAATTCGTCACACCCTCAGTAGAAGTCAGTTATCTCTACACAGCTTATGTGATGCTGTAAACTGAATCTGACAATGAAAAACATGCCACTTTCTGGATAGATTGGGCATATGTTAGATGGTGGGTGTTACCCTGACAGTGCAATATAATACCTTCTGAAATCATGACGTATTGCTGACTGGGAGACTGTGACAAGTGTTGCACTGTGATAGTGTTGAGTTCCATGAGACATATTGCCGTCGAGAAGAGTTGGTGCTCAATTTTTCTAAAAGTTTGCAAATAAAAAATTGTGAAAAGATAACGGTGAGTGTCGATCACAGTTCCTTCAATTTTTCCAGGTGGTCAAAACTTAATTCACAGTTTCAAAACTTCTTTGTGCCAATCTAAGAGTTTTTTTACAATGCTATCATAAGTTTGTTTCAAATAGTGCTTGACACACATTAACATTCACATTTAACAATGCCTTAAGTGATGGCTCAAAAGAATGGATGCATGATGGCTCAAAACAATGGATGGATGGAGGGATGGAGGAATGAATGAGGGAACGAATGAAGGAACGAATGAAGGAACGAATGAAGGAACGAATGAAGGAACGAACGAGAAAATTTGGCTCGTAAAATGCTGTTTCCCTTCAATGTTCAGAATGGTATGATATATTACCAACATCAATCAACACTACACACTAATCCTGATATATACACCACATCTATAAATACTATGATTGAGGAAAGATGGGATGAATGTCAGACAAAAGACAAGTTTATAACATATCTGGGCTAGACTCTTTGGCACCCAATATTCCGTTTTTCTGTCTCCAAAGTGTCTATGAATTAACTTGAAGAATAGCGGACTCAGCCAAAGTGACATAAACGAATGGACATTGGGGATCTTTGGCGCTACATTTGTGCACAGCGGGTTGGATTGTTAAATGGCTGAGATTTGGGTTCAATTATACCCACAGAGCTGATACATTTATCATCATACATACATGTCTTAGAAAGTAAGGAAGATAGATCTAAGTTGTTAAATAGGAGTTGATACATGTTGCTTGCAGGGAATATTTAGAGTAATGAGCTGATATGCAACACACAATTATTACATTTTTGATTATGATTGAACATCCTAGTAGCAAATAAAGTATATTCTGGGACACAAGACAATGTGTTACTGTTTGGTCCAATTAATAGTGACTTTGTGCTAATACGGAATTACCTGAATTCCTGAATTAGTTTACAACTTTTACGTGCTACGATAGTAAATGAATTTTTTTCTTTTTATCATAGATATTACAATGTTTGGTTAGAGGATATACATTTTTTTCAGCACATTGATTCAATAGACAAAATAACGTTTTTTAATGAATTAACCATGACTTTGTGCTAATACGAAATTGCCTGATTTTCTGAGATAGTTTATAAATTTTACATGCTCTGGTATCAAATGAAAAAGATTTTAATTTTTTTAAATTTCATCATAAACATTACAATGTTTTGTTAGACCATCTTCTTTTCAGCACATTCATTCAACAGAAAAAATAATGTTTTGCTGTTACCACCCTGTTGTGTTGTTATATGCACGATAATAGAATTCCTGCTGTTGAGCTTAGTCAATGCCTGGATAATTTCAATGCTTTAATACCCTCTAATCCTGAGTCTGAAGGCAGAAAATCCAGTTAGCGAACAAAAGAAGGGAGGAGATTAACTCTGATGGTAGAATTACGATGTCGAAAATCGTCCCATTTGGGGATTTGGCGATGTGCAATAGGGATATTCGTGGCAGTGAGCAGGCCAGATTTGTGAAATAAAAAAATCTGTGTACAGTCAAACTTGTCTATGCAGGTGACATACGGCCACGGTATGGTCACAGTAGGCAGTGTTTCTGTATATATCTTCCGGACCAGAAATCATGTGGCCGTGTTGGACAGGTGGCTGCTATAAACTATTTCTTAATACTTAGGTTAATAGGTCAATGGGAAAAATCCAAGGGACCAACAAAAAGTGACCACAATGGCCAAGTGGTGGCAATGCAAAGGTGGTCGCTAATACAGGTTTGATTGAACATATTTTGTGGGGTGGCTTTGAAAATGTATGACAAAAAGTATGATATTGAGAAAAGACTGTATTTGTTCTGTATATGAGAGGGAAGCAAATTTAGAATACGAAAGAAGCTGCCGCAAAAAATGTTAACATTTGGTATCCACACAAAAAGGGATTATTGACCAAGTTTCTTTAATGACTGTCACAATTCAGTGCAGTGTATTGCTTTACGGTGAGGCCTTTCTATTTGGTCATTGTCTTTAACAGATGAAGCCAATATTGTTGAATAAATGCTGCTGTTCATGTGAGTTATTCACCTTGCTCTGAGTGGACATTATGGGTCATCAAGAAGTCTTACTCATGACCTGCTGTGTAATAGATGTACACTTTTAGTCAAATGGGACATTATCGTAAAGCCTAGTTCGATATTCCAGCCAAATGGAAGAAAGGCTTTTTACTCTTTTAAAGACCTACAATTATGTTAAAAGTACTGGTACATTAATGTCTTACTGTAGCCCCTATGTGACTCTATCTACTAAGGAAAGCTCTTTTCTTCACAAAGACCTATTCTGTGTTTTCATTTCTGCTTTATACATTATGCATAGATGGAGCATAAGGGGGGATTTTCCCTCCCAGAGGCTGAATTATCCTGTGTTATCCCGTCAGCTGATCCTTTGTCTTTGTCTGATCGTGGCGTCGCGGGTTTGGCGCCCCCAGGCCTGACATCCATTAGTCGGTGGCACGTGCCGGTGAAATGCGCAGCTTGCTCCCCTGTGTGCCCCCCATTGTGGGACCCTCTCACCCCCCATCACACCCACATTGTTCTATTGTGTGCGGGCTCCGCGTGGCAGCAGTGATTTTGTCATCAAGCAAAGATTTATGCAAATGGTTTTGCATCATCAACCTGCTTCGCAGGAGTGACATTTCCAAGCATACAACTCCTCTGGGACTTTGCTGCCACTCACATCGCATCTCCTCATCATTTTGTACTTCTTTTATCCAACATGTATGTCTGACTCATGTGGAAGAGTTCATTTTTTGCTTATGAGGTTTGCTTAAAAGTTTTGTATTAAGATGACAACTTTTGCTGCTCAGATGTTACAGTTCTCTATACCAAAGCACCTGCTAGTATTTCTGTGATCCTTTTTATTTTCCAAATAGAAATAAATGAAGAGCCATTGCCTCTGTTTGGACAACTAACACATGTCGGCAGTTTTCCCATCGGGATATCCAAGTACCCTCTGGACAGACTTCACTTCTGTGGCTTTGGGATTATCAATAGTAATGTGGCTGGTTTTAAGGCAGTTTTTATTACGGCTGTCTCCAGCTTAACATTTTTTTTGTCTTACTCATTGTTTTTGAAGCCATGTTTCTTGATTTTCGTTGTTAAATCTGTTGTGTTAAGTAAGCTTGCAAAAATACATTTTCACCATTTTCGTGTCCTGACGTTAAAATTGTTTTGGACGAACATTGTGAAATTTTTGTAGTGTCCCATTAGTCAAATTTCTGTTCCCGGACGGGTCATGTTTCATATACTGTATACGTACTGAGCTGCCTATAAAGTAGATGTACAAAACTTCTTGTTCTATTAAAGTTTTAATAACAAACGAAAGTTTTTTGGGTGAATCATCGTGAACCCAGACACGTACCCATAAGAAAAGCCTTAGTAACAAAAAGGCTGATCCATCATATGTTAGTCTTTGTCTCTCCCAGGGGCTGACATATGACAAAGCTGTGTTATATGTCGACTATATTCCAAGAATCCAAAAGTCACAATAGACTTACTGTTTAACTTGCTGTTTATGAGCATATTTATGTTCATGAGACAAATAGTTACTTGTTAAAAATCTATTTTTCCAAAGTTTTCCATCGTAAGTCTTCAAATTTTTGCTTTCATTTCCAGAATCAGAAAGAAATGTTTTGAGACTTATTTCATAGTGTCTATATAACAGATAAATCATATCATGTTCATTTGTTTGAATACCAAGGATCATCTTTTATTCTGCTTGAAACTTGGCCATACATTTTTTATTGTTATTGCCACTTTGGGCATCTGTGAAAGGAAATATTGTAACACATGTGCTGAATAGAAGCACAATACCTTACGGTGTAACATTCTTCCAGAATATTGTCAAACTCTCAGCTTTCTATTGATTCGAAAACTTTCTTTGTTGCCAAACACTTATATCTACCAAAGGGTGCATTGATGTGCCATATGCTTCACCAAGGAAAGACAATTCTGCTGAAATATGAGAACACAATCCATGCTGTTCTCGAGTTTCTATACTGGTATCTACTAAAATATCTTATTTACTAAAGCGAAGCTTTCAAAAGGGTTATTTCACAGTACCTCTAAATCTGTATCTAAATGAATGTAAATCGGGGGCACTGTAAAACAGTTTGTGTTCCCCTGACAATTACAGGCCATTACTGCAGAATAATAATCGTAAGTTCTTTCCCTGCCTCTGCTATTGTCTGTGTCCCCCATTATTTTCACCACGTGTAGGACAATAAAGGAGTCACTTAGAGGTCAATAAATCAGAACCTTTGGCTGCTGGGTCAGCCTTGCTACCCTGTTATCACAGATATTGCCGAAAGTGATCAGCTGGTACCTTTTAGGGTAAAAATCGTTGAGAAAACCAGTGTCATTTTCAAATATTATTGAGAAAACTTGTGACTTGTGTCTAAAAATCATGGAGAAAATGTGTGCCTTTAAAATCATTGAGAAATCTGTTTATTTTTTATTATCTAGAAAACTTAATGTGTCTTAAACTTAATTCAGAAAATTTGTCTTTTTATAAAAAAAAGGCTTTGAAAAACTTTGCAAGGAGTTGATGAAAGCTCATTGGTCTTTGTTGTGAAACTTTTCTTTTTTTATTAAATAGTTGAGAAAGCTTCTTTCTTTGAAGGATCAATTGTTATTTCTAAAAATTCAGAGTATTATCAAATTGTAGCAGGAAGAGGAAATGATATTCAGCTTTGTTTCAAAGACAATCCCTATGGACTATGTAAATCAGATTACCTACTTCAATCAGCAGCATTATTGACATCTGGTCATTTCTACCAAGTCTACCACAGTCCCCCACCAGCCTAGCAACAACACTTCTGTCTGTATAAAGGCCACAGCAAGTGAATTTTATGGATGACATTCTCTGTAGACTGCAAAAATATTAGATACTAAGGGCAAGAAAAACAAGATGGGTAAAAAAACATGATGGCAAATTTTCAGAATAGACCCCATAAATGTTGTAACAAGAATTGAAGTGACAATGGCATTACAACCAAACAGGGCATTCATTCCTGTATTCAAGAAGTGTACCTAGTAGACTAGTAAAAGTGACACTTGTGTGGTAGACTGGTATCACTTACCAACTTGGCAACTACAGTCATTGCTTCCACAGTGGTGCCATGTTTAATACTAGTTTCACTTCTGCACCTACAGTCAGCTCTACCTCTCTAGTGTCAATTCTACATTATGACTATTAGATTACAACACCACTTATTTACCAATTTTGGTCTATCTGACCATCCCTGAATCAGAAAAAAAAAATTTCTTTCTGAAATCAGGAAGAAAATAATGAGTGAGCGGATGTCATCCATAGAATTTACTTGCTGTGGCTAATTTAAATTTTAGATTTAATTAATTCAAGAGGTTGCTCTGGGATTTAGCCCATGGCTGACACGAGCTACAGCGGAGTGATAGATTGGGAAAAAATGGAAATGAATGGCAAAGAGCTCGTGGTTTCGTACAGATCAGTGGGTAAATGAGGGGTTCAAAATTCGCAGAGATTTGGTGGCCTTAATTTGGCGGAAATGAGGTAACAAGGAGTGATGTATGGGTGAGGAACGGTGGGTTAATGGGATAGTCTTGCTGAGTAATTTAGGCCAACATGTGGAGGGCTTTGAAACCTGTACTGCAAATATGCATTTAGGTTTACAACAAGTTAAACAAGAAAACATGCCCACGAAAGAACACAACTTGGGAATGGATCAAAAAGATGCATTAAGTAGAGAAGAAACTATGAACTTGCAATATTCTAAATCTTTTTAATGGATACGTGGTCTTAATCTGTCACATTAGAAATATGGCAAATGTCAGGAAATTGATAAAGAGAATTGCTAATAAGAAGTAATTAACCTAAATTGTTAAAACCTTTAAGCCTGTGACCGAGTTAATTATGTCAAAGACCTGTTTAAGGACACTTTTTCTTGCTATAAGCATATATAGTTCAAATAAGTGGAACCCTGTGAGTTCAAACTACTCTGACAGATTTGTTTTCCGTCGTTTACTTTTGCACCCCAAAACTTTCTCGGCGAAGCCAATCCTTAAGCACATCAACGGCATGATAAAGTCGTTGATGGATCTTAATTAGGCGTGTGCCACTTTGCAATCATTGGAGGGCTGCGGGATTTGGGTTGATTACCGGTGCAGCGTTATCTCGTGCCTGCACCTGTGGCCGCGCCTCGATTAACCATTATGCACACTCCATTATCTGCCCGCCGCAACCTTGCTCCCGAGCGCCGATATTCGGGGAGAAACAGGTTCAAATTGTACCCCCGTAGATGTGAGTGGGAATTACATGTTGTGGTGCAGGCGGGGGGGCTTAGTGTGGTCTTTGTCTTGCCGCGAGGAACGCTCGTGTGCAGAGACACATCCATCATAGCAAGACAGCCCAATGCACCAGACTTTCTTTGTGTGCAAGAGAGCTAAAATGTACCAAAGGCAAGGAATACTACCATACAGGGCTGGGTACCAACCGGTTTTTCTTCTTGTACATGAAGATAGGATTTTAACACACTTAGAAGTCAGATACACTGTCAAATAGATTCCTTTGTAAAAAAAATGGACCATTGTTTCGAGTATAGGCCATTCACAAGTTTCCACAAGTAGGTCCAGGTTCAGGTCCGGACCTGGACCTGGTCTTCTGGACCTGGACTGTACCTGCACCTGAATTTTCTGTACCAGTACCCAGCCCTACTACCATACATTGATGTTAGAGAGTCAGGAAAATGAATACATATTCAATCTTAAATACATTCTGTAATGTATCTTATCAATACTCAAAATGTGGCTTATAGTATAGATTTATACATTAATGTACTGCAGTCTGTTGCTGTCTTCTGGTCAATTTTTGTTAATATGAAAATTGAAACATTATTAATAAAACTAGAGTTCGGCGACCTCATACCTCCATGAAAATTTAGAGCTTTTGTAAATTTCACGCAAATGACTAAGACATTAACATAATTTATGCATGGTGTTGTTCATCATTGACAATCGTACACATGTCGCAATTATAAAATTCCCATTATTAATCATAAAGTGGTTTTGCAATTTTTACATAAATTATGCAAATAAGTTCCTCATTACCATATTTAGTATCTACTTATATTCCACCTATCATAATTAACATGTGTTACATTTATCAGAAGTCCAGTTATTGAAAACAATGGAATTATACAATTTCCTCATTAATTATGCAAATTAAGTCCTCATTTGCATAAAATGTATATCATTATGAACATCTTTGCCTAAGGTACCCGCATGCCTAATATGATGACAATCCGTTAATCCTTTCTGCAGTTATCCTCTTTGGAATGTCTTGACAAAAATGCCCCTGCAGTTCCTAAATTGAATGTTAGGGGGCTGAAACTTGCTCCACTTTGTCATGACACTAAAAGCTATCTACCACCCAAATTTCAAGATCATATAACGTCCAAGACAAGAGATACATAGAAAAAACTGCTATGATTGAATGTTGTCATTAATTATGCAAATTTGCTCCTATTTTGCATAATTAGTATTTCATCTTGTACAACATTGCCCAAGGTACCTACATACCAAAAATCATGAAAATCCGTTGTTCCCTTCTTGAGTTATCCTCGTCAGAAGTTTTTGACAAAAATGCCCCTGCTATCCCAAAACTAGACGCTAGGGGGCCCAAACTTATGTCACTTCTTCCTGAGCACAAGAGCTATCTAATACTCAAAAATCGTGACCATAGCATGTTCAGAACACCAAGATAGCAAAACCGGAAGTTGCGCTGCAGTACCAAGGGGAGCCGCTAGGGGGCCCAAAATCTAATTATTTCCAGCTTTCATCACACCCTACCAACACACCAAGTATGAAACCAATCCACCCAGCCGTTCTTGAGTTATCTTGTTTACACACAGACACACAGACACACAGACAAACGCGGGGTAAAATATAACCTCCATGAAATTTCATGGAGGTAACTCATGGAGGTAATTATTAAGTTGATAGCCCTGCAAAGCACAGGAAAGAATGGAGCACTGTCTTGTTTACCGTTGGAATCAATGAAAGTGAACAGAGCTAGGTCAAGGGCTGAAATGTATGCTAATGTTATGCTGTCAGAGGTGTGAAAGTAAATGGATACATAAATGGCAAAGCACAATACATCTAGTAGGCTTTCTGTATAAGCAAGCAGCTGTTAGTAAGGCAGCATAAATAGAAATAATTTTGTTTATCAATATTGCAAGAGTCAAATAGATGAGTTGGTATTCCAATCTCTGCCAACCAAGACTGAAGCAATGACCCTAGAAGAAGAAGCACAAATGGTAACAACACTGATAAAGACTTTCTCCAATTGTTATCCAAAATGATTAGCATTTTTGCGTCCATTCTCATCTTGAATGGCACACACAATCTTTTTCCTTTTCAAATCTTTGAAATAAATGACGCTGACAAGAAAATGAAGTTGCAAGTCTGAAAACTAACAAGTCAAATTGGTGTTGGCTTACTTTTGAAAGACCTGGACCAAAATAGATGTCCAGCCTATTCCAGACCATATAATGGACATTCATACGTTCAACTTAATGCAAGGAGGTCATCCTGAAGAGATGCTTACAGAAGCTTGTAACGTGGATTGAAGAGGATCCAGAGAGCAAATTACTAGTCTGGAGGTCACGGAGGTCAGAGCAGCGTGATGGGGAAGATGGTCGGCAATTTGCGAGCCGACGTGTTTGGAAGGTCAACAGAGAACCCCGTCCTGATCCCTGGTGGAAATCATCAGAACAGAGACGGGGGTTCGAAAGGAGAAGAAATTGAAAGGGTGACCAAACGAAGACTGAATTTCTTCCAGTAGTAATCCGAATTTCATTTATGAAGAGTTTGTATTAAAAAAGTTCTATTTGAACGCATGCTGGTGTATATGTGGTACATCAACTCTTGTGATTCCACTTTGTACCATAAGATAGCCACATTTTTGGTGGATTTAAAGAGATCTACTAAGACAGCATCAGTAATACTTAAAGTATGTAAGTATGTACTTAAGATATCCAGGTGTTCAAGACATTCTTGAAAAGGCCCTGATAACACTTTTTTAGAGTACCTGTCAGAGTTATTAGGAAACCATGAATAATAATTTCAAACTTCTCAATTTTTTTAAACTCAAAAGACAGGAAATAGTGAAAATCTTCAAAAGAAAACTTTTGATAAACTTCAAGGTCAAAAACTTTCAAGTATGTGTTGTAGTTGACATATAGCGGAAGGCCATGGCAGATCCTGGTCTCCTGTATAGTGTCTGATCAGTAAAAAAATAAGAGGACAAATTGAAACCCAGTCGATGCTGAGCAGGGAAGCCAAAATTGCAGCTATTGCATTGGGCGTTCCAAATCAGATAGTAAGTCTTCGTGTAAACATAATGTTCCTGTGTTGACTCCGGCTGAGTCAATTTTGATTTGACTCAAAAATATTTGTGTAAATCTGACCACAGCACAACTGAAACAGCAAGTAGCTGAATGGGAAAAATCCCTCTTCTTGCTGCTAGTTTCATTGCTCGTATCAGTAAAACTGACCAATCAGATCAATTTTGCTTAATTTTCCCCAGATTATTTCTGTCTTGTCTAATAATGCTCATAGCCCTGCTTATTGGTAGTCTTCAAAATATAGTTACCTTGCTTCAAACTTAATTTTTGTCACATATTGCACATTATCAATATTGCCCAAGTATGTAAAATGTAGGATTCATTATACAAAATGATGAGGGTAAGATGTCAGCAAGATTGCAAAATGACAACATAATCAAAGAAATGATGAATGACAATGATAGTAATGAATAATGATAGCTCACTCATACATTTAATTATTTCTGACGTCAATAAAACTGTTGGATTGGTGTCCATGCTGACTTTGCAAAAAGTTTTGGTCCTTACAACTGGGATGCTCCTTCACACGCTGAGTTTGATTCAATTCTATCTACTGGTAAGATTTAAGCTTACATGACAGAGTTTTCACAAATTCTTTTTCAACTTGAAGGACATTCAAGGGGGATCAGGTTCTGATGCAACTTCAACCCAACATCCAACAGAAACTGTGCGGAATTCTATTGTAACTTCAAGACAACAACTCCTGTACATGACTGCTAAGACATTGTAACTACGGTACCATGCTGGTCAAGGGTTAAAACCATTTAGTTATTGTTTACAGTTGACCTTATTACTGATTATTGATAAATACAATCAGTTCACCAGCCAGGCTTAACACCCAAAGTCTAGCATGTGCACATAATGCTCTGTGACAGGGCTACGTTTAGCTAATCTGATGCTAAAAGGAAAAGTTTTTATTTGTTGGTGCTGTCCTCAGTGCTGAATTGACGACTGTTGTGTACCCACATTCTCTCTGTTGGAAGTTGATGCTTGAAAGGATTATGTTCTAGTGGGAACCTTTGACATTTCATTACCTGAGGCCACAGCAGGAAATCTAATGGGTTACATCCTCTGCAGAATACAAATTCAATGTGAGAGGACCTAAAAACAAACAAGGTGCCAAATCTTTAGAATAGAGGCTGTTGCAGTGCTCCCTTGGAAATCAGTTTTTCGTAAACCTAAGGGACTAACCTACAAGATTGATGAATTGAAAAAAGTTGTGATAAGAATCATACAGACAAAACATCACAGTCTTTAGTTCATGTCTATGAGAAGTGCACAAAGGGACATGTGTGGTTGGTATCCTATTGTCACATGATAATCCTGTAACTTCACTCAAGGCTACCTCATTCGTGTCCCTTCTACAACTACCAAGTAAGTAACTTCTACAACATTATCTCACTATTGACACTTCTACAATACAGTAAAGGCTATCTTAGGGCATAATTTCCCAATTTTTGCATTTTTGTTGGAATGTTGACCATCTCTGGAGGGGGCCCAAATGTTCATTTTTGGTGAAAACATGCAAAAACTAATGCAATATAATCTACTTGCTGTGGCCTATGTAACTTTCCTTCACCCAATAATTAAAGGTAACCAGTAGAAAAAAATTGGATTGTGAAGAATGACCAACCACAATTCAATTCAATTCAATTCAATCTAAATTTCTTTAGAAGAAATATACTCTTTACAAGTAATATGCCTACTACAAGAATCAGAATCCTATCATTGCATAATTTTACTCAAACTCTTAAGGTTTGCCCCAGGGTGTGGAGTAACCCTTCCCATCATTCATCTGTTAGTAATGTGCCGGGGCGGAAGGCTATCCCTACATGCCGTGCTGATCCCATGATTCTGATGCGAGCTGACACATCCTCAAAATCAATCAGGAGAAAATGGTGGTGATGAATTAATAACATCGGCTGCATCGCAGTCGGTAAATGATGGGCCGGACGGAAAGGGACCGCGGAGAGGTAGACCGCTTCACTGGTTCATCAGCGTTAATTGAAGGGACTGTGCGCCAAGCCAAGGACTTGATGTGATCGTGGCTTTATTGCACAATTTAGCCCTCAGTACTTTGACCAACAGAATGGACAATGATTCAGTGGTCAGTCGCATGTACTCACATCAACCGGTTCTAGACTTGGTTTCAGCTATGGGTGATCTATCTATTACTACCTGTCTGCTGAAGATGTCAGTAGTAAACTGTCTAACATTAACTCACTACTATTTCAGTCAAATGAGGTCAGAAAGACTGGTCTAGGTGGATAGGTGGCCACTATAAACAGGGTTCTTTAAAATTCTTGTGTCAGGGAAAAATCATCTAAGTGACAACCAAGAAGTGGTCATATTGGCTAGGTGGTCTTAATGTAGAGGCGGTCACTTGTACATTGACTGTATACTCTTCAAAGTTATATTTAATTCGCTATCTATTCAGTTACTGTCAAAGTACAAGAAATGTCCTCTTTTTCTTGATAGTCAATTCTAATGAAAATTGAAGAAAATCAAGCTATTATATGATCATATTTGACTGGTATTAAGTTGGTTATGTTCACACTCTGCTCATACCTTTTGGTGTATAGGGGCAGTGCTAATCTCTGTCCTATAGCCCTTGGGCCACATTGAGCTATAGGAGAGGGCTTAAGTCTACTGGTAGTCAGATGGATAAAAAGTTGGAAATGATTTAGTTTCCTCGTAATGTCATTAAAAAGTTATAAACTTACTTACAAGTCTGTTCCTTTGTCTTTGGCTGATCATATGCTTGATTGATTTCAAACCTGATCTAATAATTCCATGTATTGAATTTGCTCACAAAGGTCTTATCGCATACTCCAGATAATCATCAAAGTTAAGATGTAACTGAAGATGTAGGAAATTCTAGAGACATGGCGTTGTCACCGATGCTCAATCAAGCTCTAAATCTGCTTCAAATCCAATATTAAAACTTGATGCCGTGGATAAAGTCAAGACAGTATCTTAATGAACATCAAGGGCAAATCTCGAAAAAGGAAATTGGATTTCTAAGATTTAAGTCACCCAGGGAAGAGAAATCTTCCTGTCATTAATCGAATCTGTCTGGTGTAAATCAGCCTTGAAATGTTAGTGTCACTCCTGTTTTCCTGGTAATGTGCATTAGCAAACCTTATTCAGCCAGACTGAAATGGACTTTATAACCAGTATATCACCATGTCAGTACTAAATTATATTTGTCCATCTGTCTGTCATTGTTACAGCATAATTTAAGAAGCAGTGTATCCATCCTGATGATATTTGATGTGGTGAGTAGGGTTAGGAAAATGACAATGATAATGCATGGGGGCACTAGTGACTTTCCTAGGTACTACAGTAAAACTTCTGTTTCTGATACCTCATATTCCGGACATGCTATGGTCATGATTTTTGAGTGATACCCGCAGATAGCTCTTGGGACAGCGTTAGTGAGTAGGTTTGGTCCTCCTAGAAGCTTGTTTTGAACTGTTGGGGACAACTTTTTTTTTTCAAACTTTGAACAAAGAACTAAAGAAGAGGTTGGCGGATTGCCAAGATTTTTGGTATGTACATGGCTTAAGTGATGATTTATTTATACTGTAGCAGTTGGATTATTGAATCTTATTTCACTTCTATGATTTATAACATCATAAGTTTGTATCCTGTTTTCCTGTCATGGTTTCCCTTGGAAATCAGCTCAATTTGGCTGAAGGGACCAAATAAATATCTTTAAGTTACTGAAGATTGATGGATAAATGAATGAATAAAGTTATTATTTGTACATGCAGATGGCCAGTATGCTATTTTATGAGTCACAGGTTTGAAGAAAGTTTTACAAATAGAAGCTGTATATTTCAACCCTGCTTTCCACTGCAAATAGATAAAATGCAAGCAGATGTTGTATAAGTGTTAGCTACTTTACATACTCTTATCTTTACAATGCATTCCACTGGTTAAAAGGGAATTATGTGTATTAAGGTATCATGGTACAACCCTAATACTAGCTGGCAAGCTGTATTATTCAACAACACCCAAACTGTTGGAGGAATGGTTGAAGGAATGCCTGTTAAGATGTCACAGCTTTAACCAAGTGCTACGTACCTGTACACAACACCAGAACTGGACTTGTAAAAACATGTTCAGGTCCAGTTTAAAAACAATAACACTTAAATCAGGAGTCCCACAATAAACTGCCTCTTGCTTATAATCTAATTTTTGGGTCTAAACAATCTCAAACCTTCCACAGACGGTGAAACTTTGCACTGGAAAGATATGAAAAAAAACAGCTGTTTTTGTGTTCACTACTGACTGTATGTAATGTTGCAAGATGTTCATATATTTTTGCATGTAAAATTCATGCCAATACATTTGTATGCAGTTTTACCTGACTTGAACCTAGACCTGAGTTTAGTTATGCAGCGTTGTCAATGACTCTAAAATGCTGTTCATGATGTTGAATTCATTCTGATACTTAAGCCATATCCAGGAATAAGCCATCTTATAATGAGACAAGTCATTGTAACTTCCATTCTAATGTGTTTTTGTAAACAACATTGGTGCACTTTGTTGATATTGACATTGTAAAATCATCAGGGAAATAAAACATGTTAGCAAGGCATCTTTCTGGTGTGTTTTTTTGCTGCAGGTGAGAGTGGTGTGTCAGTACTTGTTAAGACTGTACGTATGATGTGCTATTCATAACGACATGCACCACAGCACCCCTTTCTACCTCCGAGACCACGACACTGATTTTCCACCCAAGCAGAAGAGACGTGGCAATTCTAAATGTCATTTTCACCTCTCCGGAAAAAACATAAAGGACTTCATTAATTATTTAGGAGCTTCTCTTCAAACCGTTTCAAATCTGCCCTGTCACAGTTCCATATTGGATGGTACGTGTGTATTGGCTGGGTTGGGTTTTCTTTCATCTCCGAAACCACGTTTCTTGAATGCTCTCCAAAAGCTTGATGACTGCTTGACCTAGCCCTCGGCGTATGAAATGTTTTCCCCTCCACCATTTTGGCGAGCGGCACTCCAAACGATAACAAGATTATAGCGTACGGTGTCGGGAGGAAATCAGCGCGCTCCAGACATGGCGTGCACAACGGAGGTGTCAGGGGGGCGGTTATTAGGCGGGCTGGCGCCACAACCATTAGGCATAAATTTAGCATAATAAATGTGCGTGCGGAGGAATCCCCACGGGAGGGGGATCAGAGGAACGCTGCCGTACCCCGCGGTCTCGGAGGGACAGTTTACGCAGCACTGATGTGCAGATCAGCCACAGGTTGTTCATTAGGACCTCCGCTTTGCTCCGACTAGATTTGCAAAATGGCGCATCTCGAATAGCAAAACGACTTAAATAAGGCCTGGTACCACCTAACCATGTCTCATCACGATGTGCTCAGTATCAGTAAGAATAATTTTACAGGGGCAATCATAACATTTGTGTATACATATAACTCGCTAATAATAATTTCACTTCTGACGTAAATTTCTTCATGTTTTGATGACAGGCAAAATATGTTCGGGAAGACAGATGAAAGATAACTTGAAATTCATGCAGAATTATGTATATAGGACACTGGATTTTTAACTAGTCAATGTATTATATTTGAAAAATTCAACCTGGCATGGCTAATTTTCCTAACACTGCATTTGATGCGGGTGGTGACTGGTATGATGAAAGTTTATCATGTTGATAAATTTCACATTTGAAATGCAAAGCTCTGAAGCCTTCGGGTGCATTGCAAAGAGACTTAGAAACCACCAAACACTTAATGCCTCCCTCCTAGAGGACTGCAGTGATGTGTAAAGTGCATCAACGCTCAAATGAGCTGTCTTAATCATTAATAGCAATCTAGTTTACCAAGGACACAGCAAAATGCAAGGTGCAGCAATTTTTGAGGCATCTTTAGTGAAAATTGGTCACTTGTGATATAAAGGTAAAACTTTTTTACGTATTCTGGGAACAGTTAAGAACAACGTTGAAACGTTGTATCTTCATTTGATATTTGGATTTGTTATTGCAAAAAAAGCTTGTTCCCTCCTTTGACAGAATAATCTTTTGACAGGATAAAAGCTACAATCATTTCCCATAGTTGAACAGTCAAACCTGCATGGAGCAGGCAACCAACTCCTGTCACAAGCCACATTAAAACAATCATGTACATTTTTACATATTCAACCTCACCCTGTCCTGAGCAACCACCTGTCCTCAGTAAACATTTTTCTCAGTCCATCCAGTGGTTGCTGAATCAAGGGTTGACTGTACAAGTAAAATGTGTGTGGAGACTTCATGCCATATCTTAGCTTGTAAACATTGTTGAAGGAAACTACACAAAGAGCGAATGCAAGAAAAGTGACCAAAAATGTCTATTCCTTGAATAGACTCAAGCTGGTACGTTGAGATGAGCAACTGTCACTTATATATTAAATAACAACTACACTGGAAATCTAATACTGCACAATTTTTGTCCCAACATTACTTCACTCTAGTCAAAAAGTCCAAACCATGCAGCCTGCAGTGACTTTCAATTATGTCCTGAAGTTTTTTATCTGCTGTGATGGTGACAGGAGATGACAGGCAGCACATCAACCATGATGGAAGACCAGCGATGCAGCGCCCACATGGGAGCGAGCTGTCGGCGACGGTCTCTCGTGGACGGTGTTTGCTTTCAATAAGTGCGGTCTCGGGGGACTTCCGGACCCACCTTGCTACACTGTGAGATTTAACATCCCTACAACACGATGATTTGCTGTTTTTCCCACTCTGATGCAAGAAACATGACAACCGGACGGTCCGCAATAAATTTTTGAGTTCGGCGATGCCCCAGTTCTGTCAGCGTATACACCTGGGTGTATTCCGAGCACGTTGATCAACCGTTCGCAGGGCCTGCATTATCTCTCCATACGATACATCACACAATTAGTCTTAACCAGCTTGATGATTCATAGGAAATATCAACAGATAAAGGATGGCTGCTGTTTTTGTTACAACTGCACAGTTAAGTCAGTAGAGCTCCAATGTGAAAGTCGAACGTCAGTTCAGTTCATTGCTTACATAGCCAGGCAAATATATGGTATCTCATCTATAGACTGAAACTCTTTTTCAGGCAACCTGGTTTTCTGGATACAAATTACAAGAGCATGGAAAAACCCTTCACATAGATACTAAAACAAGGTTAAGACATTGCTATTGGTACTTCACATTCTTAAATCCAGGTATGCGATTGTTGTACCATGACAGTGATCTGTTATCTTCCATACCCTAGGTTTTTGACTGAATTCTCGGTATTAAAGCGACATTTAACAACGTTTTGGCGCCATGTGTTTGCCATTGTCTCAGGTGTCTGTCTGGTGTAGTCGTCATTAGCCGACATACGTAAACGACAGTTTCTCCCCTTAACAAACCAGCGTGGGCTTATCCAGCATTTCTGCAGGGAATTCTGCTTTTCTTAGAAAAAGCAGCAAGACACTCTAGTGCGCTTGTGGGTAATTTGTATATTTTCATATGTCTAGAATGCAAAATGGTAAAGAACTGGATTTAAACTTTAGAGTGGCTTCATGCAGAGATCTTAATGACACATGGGTTAAATGACATTTTTTATGATCATTGCGACACAGGTATATGCAGAAGCATGGAATATCTCTGGTAGAATCTGTGGTAGGTTGGAATATAAACATGGGTTATCATAACTACTGGTACTGGTCATTTATTTGTTATGGCAATCTTGAATTATAGTCAACTTTTGCTTTTTATTGGAGGTGCAAGCTTTGATGATCTGGCTTGTCTAATTCCATGAATGTAACAGAACAAGATTTGAAGTGATTAACAATTTTGGGACGCAAATCATAGCTCAACAAATTGAGTAGATCTACCAGTTTGTGGACCAAGGTTTATCTTAGTATATGTCATTTCCATAATTGTACCTGAACAAAATTTGAAGAGATCAACATTTTGCATTCAAATTAGAGCTTAACAAATCGAGCAATCCTCATGGTTTGTGAACTAAAGCTTACGTTATACATTATAGCAATAAATCATTTGCTTTTTTCCGTTTCTGACCTGGTAGCCAAGCCCATGGGACCTTTAAAAGATTGGTCTATCTTGTTCATGACATTATTCAGTTCACTGTAGGATTTTCCTCATAATGAATGTGCAAGCCAAATTCGCCTGTCTGTCTACCATTGGTGTCACCTGCATGCTAGGATTGAACTCTATGCGTGGCTTGGAATAATTTTTTGTTAAACTCGTGGGGTTATATACTGTGAGAATATGCTGAGGCCAATGAATGGGTGTAATGTGTATATTTGAGTCTACAAGTGATAGGAATGAGGTTTCAGAATGCATACTAACTAAACGTTATTCATATCAGGTTGGTGTCTTCTTTTATGGTAGACAGATCTCAGGAGACCATTGTTGTTGCATCTACATGTTGTCACCAGCTTTGACTTACTTTTCCAACCCTCTTATTTTTTGGGAGCCCATATTGTTAATTTTCGTCGTTAAATCTTTCATTTCAAGCTTATAAAAAGACAATTTCATCATATGTTTTCAAGCCATGAAGTCCAAATGTTTTAGACAGCTGAGGTTAAATTTTTGTCTGTTCCAACAAGCAAATTTTTGTCCCAGTTTTGACCTACAGCAAGATGTAGAACAGATTCAACCAAATCTCACCTTTAGCTTTTAAATCTGCCCCATTCCAGTTTTTACTACATGTAGCTGATACTTGCATTATGTTTAAAGTGAATGTTGTGGTGTGGATAAATTTTAAGGACCTTGTCTGTTACAGTACTTTATTAAAGGCAACTCTAACACAAGACACCACAACATACGCCCAGGACAAGTCTTGTTTTCATTCTCGGCTATAAGTAGATGGAAATGGGCAGATGATCTTACCCACTAAATTTATGTATCAACAACTTTTGAAACTATTTCATCCAAAAACAAACTTCATGCATTCTATGCATAGCCTGGTATCCAGCCGTATTATAGCTCCAGAGTCTCTTCTGTTCTATTCGCAGAAGAGACTTGGGAGCTATAACACGGCTGGATAACAAACCATTCTATGCACTGTTAGAGGCCCCATGTCCACTAGACTGTGCTTTGATTAAGAGTTTGCTCAAAGAAATTCATAAAGCAAAAATTGCTGTTTGTGTGTTTTGTTTAAATCAGAGTTTCACATCCAGTATATTGCAATTATTATGAATTGTCACACAAATCCAATTTCGGTTTCTGTATAGTTACTCAGTCTGTTGGAAAGGGGTCCAAACTTGAACAAACACACTCATACACATACACCTCTTACATTACACACAGCACTACCACTTCATAAACTCTCGTAAATTCTCCAGAAACAATATCCCTCACCCAGAAGTGACCAACTGACCCAGCTGTAACTCAACATGTCCAAAAGCTGCTTGCCACAGTGGAGTATCGAGTAGCCAAAGGTGTGCAGCATTGTCAGCTGTTAGGTTGGGTCAGTGCTGGGTTGGGTCAGCAGTTGAGTTCATGTTGATACAGGCAACATTTACACTTCATGTCTGTCTATGTTGACTCTTCTGCAGCTGTCAATCACAACAAAGAAACTAGATCTACCCCCCTCCCCCAACTCAAGCATCATCCATTCATCCGTAGTGTCACAAAGACTGACACACAAACATACTCTAGTTTTACGGTGGATTTTATTATGTATTAAACATGGAAAAGTACAAATGTAACACAACTAGTTCAGAAACCATTGGAACAGCCGACCATTTTTTGGTTTACAAAGGAACTGCGTTTAATCCAGGAATTGGGATGTATACAATTCATGGAAGTATTCCCTGCAATCTAGGCAGTGAAACTTCTGGGAATTTGTTACATGGCCAACTGACACTTTCCACGCTGCTTGCTTGTACTTTCCACTCAGTCTTGCCCTTAAGAAGGACTCCCCCACCTCTAAAGATTGAGAAGTTGCTCCTACATGACAATCCAACTGTGTCAACTGTACTGCTCCCCACTCATCCTCACAATGCTACAAATGGCAAGACTTCACTCTGGAGCAACAGGCCACCACATGCCAGTCTTCTGGCATCAGCGCATTTTCTGACATCCATATGCTGCCTGTGCTGGACACTATCCTGCAGCTAAATATAGTGGCTTTCCATACATTTGATTCAAGTAGAGCAGAGAACTAATACTGTACATAATACTCATGCCTCGCACATATATACAGATTTTTCTTTTTTTTCTCCCAAGAAATTTGTACACCTCTCATTGATTTCAATTGTTCTCGAAGAAATATGTTCATCTTGAAATGGCTTGGATTATAATAACTCCGTTACTTGAGCAGAAAAAGTATCTAAACTCAAAATTGATTGGTTCTTGTGTAGGGAGCGTGCTAAGTGGCTGTGAGTGACTGGTGGGAGAACAGGGGTGACAATCTCTGTGTACATACATGGCTTTGCTGCCTTGCTCCAGTTGATACGATAGCCTGATCGATGCTATAACCTTGTAAACATTCGATCTGTCCTCATCCGTAGACAACTTTTACAACTTACAAAGTTTAGCGCCATCAAAAAGTGGCTGAATTGTGGGTAGATTGTCTGCTCTCGTCCTTACAAGAATAGTTTCTCTTGCTCATTAAGCTGATTGTGTCACTGAAAATAGAGCTTCTGGGTGACATTATCTTCAGGAATTATTTCATAGCAATGGTCTCGGATTAGTCCATGTCCCTCGTAAATCTCAATCCACATGATCTTTTGACACCAAAAACAAATCTGTGGTCCACCCTTTTCTACATGGAAACAAGTTTTGCTATCAATCGTCCATAGAAACAAGGCAATGCTAGCCAAACAAAATGTCACTGTGTGAATGAAAGGTAGCGTTATCGTTCAGGAGTGCCATCATCAGACATTTTCTTGAAAGAACTGTTCCAAGTTCAAACAGGCTTCATCTTGCTCTCGCTAGTTGAGTGTACCTATCAAACGTACGAACAGAATAACCTACGTACTAGCATTGTACTATCAACAACTTAAGATATAAATCTTAGGTCTACTACCTAATACACCAAAAACAACACTTTCAAAGGAAGTATCTCTCCTAGTTCTAAACGACATACTTTTTGCCAAAGCATTAGGGCTAATAAATAATTTATACCTCAATACGGTGACCAGGTGCATTCATTATATATTAAATTTTCACTCTGAGTGAATTTAGCCTTAGAAAATTACACCTCGACTTCTTGCAATCCTGGTGCCTTTGAAATGTTGCAGTATTCTGGAGATATCATCATTTTATGGCTCACTACAGAGTATACTATGCCTATGTACAAATTGTCACATTGTATTTGTACAAATTCATTGGTACGAAGAGTAGGAAGGTGCGTCTTTGCATGGTTCCTGGGAATTCATGGAAAGGAAGAACTAGTATTTTCGGTAACACCAGGGGAACTGTTGCCAACTCACAGGAATGTGTTTAAGTGCGAACCTCTGGAACAGAGTGGCAAGAGGAGCACAGACTATTGAGAAGTCCTGACAGAGCTTGAACCCGGGGTCTCCAGTGCATTATTTTAACTCTAGAGGATTCCTGTGAATTGACAAGTCTCCCTTTTTTCTTTTTTTGGAGTTCAGGAATATCTTTAGGGGGAAAAATCACCCGAGGCCCATCACTGCCTGTGCAATCTTTTGTTTTCTCAAAAGGAATTCAGTTCAAAATACGAACCCTGAATCCTTAAAAATTTCAAAAATTTCCTCTCATTTTTATAAAAATATACGCCTCTCTGAGGTTCACTGAACTTTTGTAGGTGACTTTTGGCAAGACCAGTTCAATCCAACGCCTCCACCTTGCGAAAGGATACTTCCCATCAGTGTGCAGGCAGACCATTCAAAATCAAATACAAAAACAAAATAAGTACAATCCATAAAAACAATCCAACAATATGATACGGAAAAATAAACTCCCGAAAGGTGGAAAACATGGAAAGAAACATAAAACAAAGATATACCCAGAAATCATGCAACAAATCAAAGGTACTTTGAAGGAACCAAAATGAAATGAAATGAAAATTTAATATAATGATGTTCCAATTTAGTCACGTTGACAACATGATAATGCAAGTAGTACCAGTACTAAACATAAAGTCAAAAATGTCATGTCATGTCTGTCTGAATGCAACACAACCACTTTACATTGTTACCATGCAACAAACACTGCATGAAATAAAAGAACTGTTAGTAAAATTCTCAAACTCCATCTCTAGTGAAACATCTCGTCCACTACAAGATACTCAAGACATAGGCTTTCTATGTCAAAAACCATTAACAAATGTTCAGAACTTGCCAAATCAACAAGCAGAACGTTTAATAACAACCAAATGTTTTTCTTCGGGTCCTAAAATGTGGAACAAAATCTCAACAATGAGAATCAAGGGTTCGAAATTTTATCTCTGAATAAAACCCTCACAGGACAACATGCACAACAGGATGTGGAAACAACACTTTCGGAAGGTCTGCCGTGTTTGCCCGCGTACAATTGGGGAATGCGGACAAGCAGGCCCGTCCAACTTTAATTCTTGTGTGCCTTGTTGGTCTTGAAGGAGACCTGCAACACCCGTCCTCCTAGACAGTAGCCGTTCAGCTGGGCGATAGCAACCACAGCCTCGTCGTAGTGCGCCATCGTCACAAAACCGAAGCCTTTGCACTTGTTTGTCTGGAAGTCGCGGATCACCTTCACATTGGTGACAGCGCCGAATGGGCCAAAGAGCTGCCACAGTACGCTGTCTTCAGTGTCTGGGGCCAGGTTGTACACGAAGATACAAAAGCCAGTGCCGCCGTTCGGAATGTTTCCAACGCCCATAGGGTCAGCGCCCATTGGAGAGTATCTGTAACAAAGGACAGGGCATCATAAGGACAATGGTTCCTGAAACGCCAGGCGTCGTACAAGCATCTACAAGTCCAGGCATGCACAACGATTCCTACGATCCATGCTTCATTCTCAACCTAGTGAAATCATTCCTGCAGCGCCAACTGTACTGTACCACTCAGGCTGAAAACAAAGGAAAAAGTAAACCAACAAAGGAAGGAAATCAGGTCGTAATGGGAATGTATGATCGTCAAATCCACAACGAAAACTGCAACCATCTATAACAAAGGTATAAAAGGTAAGTAAATGAACTGAAAGCAAGCTGGTGTTAGTATACTGAGGAGGCAACCACAACTACTTCTTATACAAGGACCTGCGTGCAAGACACTAAGGCAACCAGACTGAGGATCAACAACAACTTTATTGGTGTCTTCCACACTACAGTCTTTACTCAAGCACTAGGTCTTTCACTTGATACCACAGGTTACTGCCATCTAACTAGTAGGTGAACTTCAGACGTCACTTCTCCATATTCAATAGATTAGTCTCTTCATTGATTTTCTTCTGCCTGCAGTTCATCGCTGATTTTGTTCATCATTTTTTCACAGTGAATTGGAAATTTCTGTGTAATATCCGCTCACCTTTTCGTTCCACTGACTACCACAGTTCCCCTGGTTCTGACTTTTGCCTGACTGGTCAGGTTGTGTTTTCCCCCTCCCCACCCCCCAAACTACAAACCCCTTATGAAGATGATGTGAAAGTAAGAAATGGGCCTGCACCTGAGGTAATTAGACAGCAAGGCTTGCCTGGAATAGAAACCAGAGGAAGGCAGTCAGTAGTGCGCAGGGAATGGAATGCCACGGACACCACGACGGACACAACACGGAACAGTCACACCCACACGCCCAAGGCAGAGCTGCTCGTCAGGACCCCCTAGCACCACTCCTTTTTTTGCGTGGTGTGATGTGGGTCTAACACTCTCCATCACTACACTCAACCTGTACTTCTGCTCACAAAAGCTGCTGTCATTTGTGACAATTTCTATCATCATAACTATCTGAAGGACCCCCCTCTCGGGCCCTGACCACCAGACCTGCTTGCTTGCATGGGATCATAACATTATAAGCAGATATTCTTATGGATAAATATATGATATCAGCATATATAATGCTTCAACACAAGTACAAGCCCCGCCGCCCAAAAAACTAAGACCTCCATACCCCTCTCTGGTATACTGGTAATATCTTCTTTGTACAGATCTTTCAAAAATCCTCTGATACTAAGATGAACAAAAGTACTCTCAAGATATCAAAATACATCTACTGTACTCACTGACGAAGAAATTGTTAAATCATGTATACTCAACTAGTTAAATATGTACCTTAAATAGGAGAATGTCTACTTAATTGATCACCTAACATATGTTAGTGGATAGATCAGCATTGATCCAAACAATATGAAGAATCAAACTAAAGCAAAGTGAAGTAATGAAATAAAGGGAGCCCAGGGACAAAAATGTTGCCTTGGGCAAAACAGGAATCAGAAAGTACTGTACACATGTGGGATAGGAGTCGTCATTCACACCATCACCAGCATTCAACATCTATTTATCAGTATCTTTAGAATATCAACTGTAGCTGTGCAACATGCAGCAGAGTCCTAACAGTCTAATTTGGATGGCTTTTGGTAAAACCTATCTGCTAGTTGACATTTCAGGCTGTTTTTGGCGACGCCTCTGGAATGGTGGCATTACAAAAATCTACTTTGTTGCTAATTTTCCTTCTTACATGAACCGTGATGCAGTTTTACCAGATCCTAAAGAAGACTTTGTGTGAGGCCAAAACACAAGAGTTCTTAAATCTAAAAAGATTTATTAAAGCGGTGAAATGTCAACAGCAGTTAGCATTACTCTTGCAAGCTTTACTACAATACAAAGTGAGCGCTTCATAGAGAAATACGTAGTTCACGGGCAATTACAGAAGTGAGGGGACCAGCCCATAGCAGCAGTACAAGTATGGTGCCCCTGTATATCCTGGGGATACCTCATGCATCTTACCTGAATCGTGCGGTCTGATGCAGCATTGGGCCGAGGTACCGCCTAGCCGGGGCAAGGTAGGCTGCCTGTTGCAGAGCCTTGGCATGGTTCTGGCTGGGGTTGTTGGCAAACTTGACGGTTATGGGGTCTGTCGCACCCTTCGGGATGTGGCCGTTCAGCTCGGTGATGGCTCGCTCTGCCTCCACCCGCTGGTCAAAACGCACAAAGCCCACACCCCGGGACTGACCTGCAGGAGCACAAGGCAAAACATGGTCAGACAGGTTTCAAAACTCTATTCAGAAAGGTTCGTCAATTAAGGTTGGACATCCAGGTAACAACAGTCACTTGAGCAACTGGATAGATTTTTAAAACAATCAGACATTTCAAGATCTGAAACATCTCATTTACTACAAGATACTCAAGACATAGTTCAACTCAAGTGTGCTTGTACATTTTCAGAAAGGTTACACATTTCTCTGCTCAAAACCCACGGACACAAACACACCTATGCCTTCTCTCATACAGAAAGCATTGGCACAAACTACACAGCTAGATGCAGCTAAATTGCTCCTTTGAGTCAAGGCACTCCATGACATCTTGTGTGGAGAGCAATTTTTCCCCTACATCAAAGGTTTGTGGAGGAGACACTTCAACACGCCATATCCCAGCAGTGTTGTCAGGCCTTGATCTGATGTAACAAGGTTCCTATATGGGTCAATGCCCTCCGAAAAGAGAAAAACCCAAGAGTGGTAACCTTGTGACCCTGGGATCACAGAGAAGAGGTAATGGAACAGAGGCATCAAAACCATCCTGGTTAATTGTGGCCTGCGCCATCATTAAAATGGACACATCTCGGAGCTGCGGCCTGTATTAATGGTGTAGGGAGTTAAGTAGATGGCCTGCACGAGAGGCTGTGGTGGGGCTCAAGTGTTCCCAGAATAAATCTCTTATCTTCTTTCAGTACTGTCTGGTCGTTACAAAGGAAAAAAAAATACCAAATCCAAAAAGACTATGAAACATCACAGTCTACAATCATCAATCGTTGTTACAGGCTTTAGGGTCATCCAAAAGCTATACAAATGTATCGTCATCTTCAAACGATGCTCAATTATTTGGGGTTGAATTTTCGACGCTTGCTTTTCCTCATCAGCATGCAGAAGTACATCCACAGCCCTAAACCCCTCCCAATGGGGCCCTGCCTGGTGCAAGGCAATGAAGCTCCTGCCTGCTAATGAATGGAAATCAATGACTCCTGTCTCAAACTAATGCTGTGGTGCCGGATGATTGATGTTGTTGCGTAGGTGTTGACTTCAGATGGGCAGCACAGAGGCACAGGCTGGCCAGCCGTTTGCTTTCACAAATTAAACACAGTCTACCGAAGCACAGTTGAAACATTGCTAAACCAAAATAGATTTAAACCTGAACAAGTGCAGACCTTTGCAACGTGACCATTGACACAAGTATTGAGAAACCCATTTATAGTGACCACCTGTTAACATAGACAAGATTTTATTTACCCTAAGAAGACTGTATTCTCCTCACTTAACCTGTAGCTGAATGAAGCTACACCACACGGCCAATTTTGAAATTTTCACTTCCATGGAAGAATAACAGTTGCTCTTTTAGCCACAATGATTCAAACAGCCACACCAAAAGAAGCTCATACCGTCACCTATCAATTGACTATGCAACAATTTCTAGCTAAGACATTTCAACAAGCATGTCATACAGTTTCATGGTAAAGAATAACACTGTTTTAAGAGAGTGTCACACAGCTTGATCAACCAGTCTGCAAGGTCAAAAAGACATTTGGAGAATTCAAACAAGCAATGTCCTCTTGGCCAATGTGTAGCTTTTAGGGTTCGAGCACTGCCCAATGTAACTAAATTTTCAGGCTAAAAACAAGCTTGACTCTTCTGCCAATTTTGAATTTCAGCAATGTTCTGGTGATCAACAACTTCAGCCAAAGAGTGACGCCCACTTTACGGAAACAACAACGAGAATCACGACAGCGAACCCACCTGTTACAGGGTCAAACAGAATCCTGGATGTGATGATTCTCCCATGCGCCTCGAACAGCCCTTCTAGGTCCTGCTGTGTCATGGTTTTTGGCAGTCCACTCACGTACAAGTTGGCATCCTTGATCGCCTGGCTGCTTGGACGGGCATACGATACCTGCAACATACAATTAAACATTAGCACATGCGCAGGGATAAACAAGTCCACTAGCCCTATTGTCCAGGGCAAGTGAAAGTGCTGTTCGGGCAAGTGCATGTCCTACCCCACTTGTCCGATCGGGCAAGTAAGATTTTTCCATTGATTTTAGTGCAATTTTGATACACTTGTTACTTTTTACAGTCATGACATCAAGCAATTGTCTACAGAGAATTCACTGAAGTGAAAATGCATATACTAGTAACAGTGACATTTGAATTTTGGGCAAGTGAAAAATTGGTTCGGGCAAGTACATTTTTTATGTGCTTGCCCGACAGGACAAGTGGATTTTAGAAAACTTGTTCAACCCTGACATGCATATGATATCTTACTTTTCCTATCTCCTAGAAGATAAGAATGCTTGCACAAACCAAAGTGAGTGACAAACAGAATTGCTATCAGTACATAACACTCGTAATTAAAGACAAAATCTTACAGTCTATTCCTCATTTAGATAAAGGTGCTCAACTTATCTGACTACCATATTTCATCATAGTTGCTGGCCTATCTTGCAGTCCTGACATGCTGTGTCACATATGCACATTTATAAAGAACATGTGGGGTTTCCCTTTGCCACCTGTCATCTAAGGATCACCTTTCAGGGTCACCTAAGGTCGAGAAATCTGCTACTGCACTCTTATACTGAACTTCTTATAGAACAGCATCCATAGAATGTCAAAGACAAGTTTTGGTCCAGGTGATACAAATTTCTAGTGTTATGTTTCACATTACAAAATCTGGTACAGTAACACTCAACAAGATCTCGACTGCAAACACTTATTTCCTATACTCATTGTTACAAATTTTGTGGCATCTCACCTTGATAGTTTTTGCTTGGAGTCTGAGTCCGTTCAAGGTGTTGATGGCCTTCTCTGCATCTTGTGGTTTCACATAGTTCACAAAGCCATACCCTAGGCTCTGACCTGAGAACAAAAAGCATCTGATTAGACCACAGAAAGACTTCATTACGAACAAATACACCTGTATACATCTACTCCACACTCACATACATGCTGTCCGATAAAGCTTATTTTCACCTATTAGTGCCTTACGCCAATGATTGCACACGCACTTGAAGAACTACAAGAGACTTGACATTTAGTAGCATCTTCACAGCATCATTGTCGCATAATTATTTCTAGCCAACTCCTGGCACTCAGCATGCGCATCATTACGGCCCTTGTTATGTTCCAGGGCTACATCTGAGGTTCCTTTATTAATGAACTTGTCAGTAGCTGATTTATTATTGTCCATCAGAGGCTCTTTCCTGTGCTGCACTCTTTCAACTGTGAGAGGAGGCTCCCATTTACTGCTTGTTGCCATGGCAACAGCAGCGGCCTCTTATTAGAATGACAGGCTATGTTAATTGTATGGAAGTTGCTGTTCAGCTTTCTGAGGTTTTGCTGTTGGAAGGAGATGCAAATTTGTTTTGGCTCAAACACATCTTCATCAACTTGGCATGGCAAGTGGGATACATTTATTTGGAAATTTAAAAAAATGGGTGAAAACTATTATCATCAAACTGCCTCCCTTGTATATTGTTGAACAATGCCTATTTGCTGAAAAGGTAGATCCACAATACATGTATAATGGGGCAAGGAGGGATTTCTTTCTTTGTACAATTATGTATTTCTTGTAATCGTCCTCAATTTACATTTAAAGTAAATGGATCCTCAACACACCATTTCCTTTTTATTTCAGATCAGCAGTGTAGTATTTCATGAATATTTTCTAGATTTCTGAGGAAGGTTAGTGAGCTGTACTTTAGCTGTAATGCAATCAGGTATATGGATTATAATTGAGTAAGAGTCCTTCACATTTTGCCCCCTCGACCTGCATGTTACTTTTCTGGAACAGCCTTGCAGATGGTTCAAGCCAATTATGTTGGGTTCTGTAGCCTCTAACCTCACAGATGTGCACTCACAAGGGACCCAGGCACCATTATGAATGTCTGGCCATCCACCAGAGAAGCTAGGCCATTGTGTGAGTGCAAACTTCATTAGAGGGTTCAATTTCAGGACAGCGTGCCACCTTACTTGAACTGTGAGTGAAATATCAAGCATGTTCAACTTTACGCGGCTTGACGCATTGTCCTGATCGATTTTTATGAAAATGATTCAAATACATACTAACATCAAAACCTATGAATCTCATAAAACATTGACAAACAGAGGCACAGCAAAGCCCAAGATAAATATGAATATTATCAGACTTTTCTGGTGTCAACATTTTAATTCTTGTACCTTTCACGTCTCGTGCAAAATTATACTTTCAGAGATCGGATAGAGGACGTCACAAGATGCCAGCTCAGGAAGCTTGGATCACTTTATCCCATTCTAAGTACTAGCTACATATTCATTTCTAATGCATGAGGAGGGGAGTTCAGTGACCTAGGTAACCTTTTATAGGAAGTAGTGTAGTCTTTCTGTAATAGACAGATGTCCACTGAGACCTTCACACATCACAGACCCCATGCTTGGACTTCAAAGCCAATGGAAGTCAGGGGCCCTCCCAATGGGGATATGTAAACAAAGATGGGCCAAGGGTCATCTGCACTGGGAGGGTCCTGTGATGGGCTTTGACAAGCTGAGTTCCTGCCAGAATATGGCCTCAGTCCAGCTCAGGAGCTATCTTGGAATCAAGAGCTCTGTAGTTTTACCAAACAATATCACAATTTCACCCAGTTTTCTACAACAGTTCTACAAGTATACAATGGTAGTGGAGGTGTAGAAAATTATATTTGTGACGATCTAAAATAAGTTACAGAAAAAGATAGTTGCAGCATTTGTAAGGATGTACCAAGGAGCTAATTTTCATGTAAGTCAAAGAATACCTGGCCTATCTATAAAAGAACAAATAAGTACATTTGGAAGGGGCAATACTTGCTATGAAAACTTTTTTTCTATAAACAGGTGCGAAGGCCAAGTTGTGAAACTTCCTTACTCCTCAAAAAGAAATCCTTTCATATTCATATTAGACATACTGTTATTGGACTGTAGAAAGGCCATCACATTGAGTTCTATTTTGTCTCCACTACCATCAGATAAATGAGTTGTTTTTTGGTATAACTTAGTTCCTACACAAGTGACAGCTGATTTATCTGGAACACATTTCTGCTTGTTCTTGACCTTGCCCTAACTCAGCTGTTGGACTCAGGTCTGCTCATGGCTTCAGTTTAACCAAACCATCAATTGGGGGTCTCGACACACTTGGCATCTTGTCTTGCCAACTTTAATCATGTTCAACTGACTTTTCTGTGAGGTTATGATATCAGAAACCTTTTGTTTCTTGCCATATTCACTTTTGAGCACCAGGAAATGCCCATGTTGTTGTTGCTGCTGCTGTTTTTCTTTTGCAAATACTGTAGGGAATTCCCAAGGACCCCCATCAAGGTTGAGGTCAGATGCATTGAACCTTTGCATGTAAAATGGCAGACTTCTTACCCTGAAGAAATGTTATACTGATTCCTTTCAGATGAGGATGTGGGAAAGTGAAGGTCCCCACCTACAATGAACCATCGGAAAAACCAACTAAGGCTTTCATTAAACAAAAAGTGCAGTCTCTTATAAATGTTACACTTGTCTACAAGGCATTAAACTGTTAAATGTTTTAGAAGACAAATACAGGGCTTGAAATCCATTTTTGGAAATAGATGCACAGTTACAAAATTCAGTGAGTATAGAGGGAATTTTGTGTACACAACATCAAATGAAGTGGAATGACAGCTAATCGAAATTACAATTTACTGTCTATCAAAAGTTACTTCTTTAGAATAACCATACACAGATACATATCAAAAGTTAGGTGCACAGCTCCAATTTTGGGTGTAGGAAAGTGCATATGCACCATTTTTTTCCAGCCTTTCAATCGTATTCTAGGACCCACCTCTCACATACAAGCGTTAATCAGTTTAACTGGAGGTAAGACAACATTTCATGTGCCTTGCATGTCTATATTGAAACAGGGAGATCCCTTGATTGTTTGCTGTAGGGTAGCGCTGCTCCCTGGTGCCAGGTTGGTCGGGTGACCTAACCCTGACCTTGTCCACATGCAGACATGATAATGGAGTCCAATTATAGATCCTGTCTGCTCCAGTGCTCCGCTAATGCAACACACAGGAAATTATTTCAACCCTCTCCGCCTGCTTTCTCATCTTTAACACAAGGCACAGGTTAGCCCAGCTTTTAGAATAATTATAGCCTTTTATCTGGGGGAAAATCTTGTTTACATTTAGTGTTCGGTATGTGCATTTATTTATTTCACAACATACCACATTGTGCCATACGGCTCTAATTTAGTCGCATTCCAAAATTTTCAATAGTAAGTATGGTATTTTAATTATCTATACTCCAATGAAAAGTTAGCATTCTTTTTAAAATGCTGTGTTCTCAAAAAGTAGAAGTTACTAGAGGGTGGGAAAACACTGACCTCTCCTTCCCCTTTCCCCTCCCTAAGTCTTCTCAAAGCAGCTTGTTTCCAAACACTGACATATTTTCCCCCCAACTTTCAGGATGTACAGGGGGCAGGCTGTTTATGTTAGACTAAGGCACGTTTAGACAGCTTGAGAGTCGCCCTGAGACCAGTAACAACACAAAATCCCTAAATCTGACAACACAACATGGTGTACATGTCAACAGATCACCGCTTTCAGCCATCTTTGTAAAAACAAAGGGATAAATCTGCCCTAAAAAGCTTTGACAGGGTCTGTGGAACAAGAGAATTTTGTAATCTCTTCTAGCATGTAAGGCTGACAGGTAAAGGTGGCATCCATCACACTATCTTGCACAGTAGCAGGGGCACCCATGTGTGTTTACTCAACTCCTAGCCTGGCTACCCTCCAGTAGGCTTGCTGTTGACACCTACTTGGGAAGTTTACAGAGTGAGTTAACACTACCTTGTCAACTTTATGGGCCAATTAGCTTATCTGGTCTGATAGCTTTGTTTACAGTAGAGTTGGGGGGTAGGGGGAGGAGCAGTCTGGGATGTGAAAAAAGTGTTCAATGGATAAACTTCACAGCATCTGTAACTGAGCTGGATTAGGGGGGAGGATCTTTACATGTAACAACAAATCACTCTGTCTCAACACTAATCTATTTACTGGGAAGCACTACAGAGGATGGTATAGATTAAGACAGATGCCCTGGTCCTGGATAGGAATGATCTGAACCCCATTGGTAACCCTGACCCCATAGCCCAGCTGGTGCCAAGTGAGAATTTTTGAGTAGGCACTCCAAATATTGCCCCATTCTTAAGACATGGCAAAGCCTTTACACGGACTATGCAATCCTCCAGAACCAACATGCCTGCCAACTCTTTACACACAGTAGTAAACTGGTCATGATTAGAGACCTATACCTATAAAGCACGTCATAATAAACTTCCTTCCTTTGTAATACCTGTCATTTCTTTTTTAAACTGATAATTTCAAAGAAAACCTTATAACTGTCTTTAAACACCAAACATGTTAGAGATCATGATATTGTAAGATGTTGCTAAAATCATGTTGAAATTTACAGTGTGAACTTCTGATTCCTCATGGCCTTGGCCAAAGCCTGGAGCGTGCCTACCAGGGCCCCACAGGACTCCAAACTTTATCCCTGGGATCACAATAGTATTGCTGGGTTAAATTCAGCTTTGTTACAATTTGAGACAATCTTGTATTTCCTCCAGGATTTACATAGTGTACTATCTGAAGCCAGTGGCCTTGTTTAAGGTTACTGACACCTTTGGAGTTTCAACACCAAGACCTGGTTCCTGGTGCAACTAAAAATGAACCTTTTTCATCTAATTTTCCTCTTTTTTTTAACAACAAAATGCAACAGATTTTACACCAATGAAGAAACATAACTACCTTCTCTATTTACCAATACTGCATACACATATCTCTTGGCAGGTATACAATATCTTTTCTTTCAAGTAACCATAAACACAGAATTACAATCATCTCATGCTTGGTGGCATCCATCATTCCTACCCAATGAAAACTATCATATGAGATGATGAATTGTTGTAAATGAAAATATGTCCTGACACTTTACAACACCTCCTAATTAACAATGTGTGATACGAACAGAAGGACAGCACTCTAAACAATGGGTGTATTATTGGATGAGACGAAAGCTTTTGTACAAACTGCTAATAGAAGAGAGGCTCTAGACATGAGTAATTCATCATACTGTAGTGGGGCATTGAAATGTATGAAGCAGCCATTGTTATTTCTACACAATCATTATCTCTGAAGGGCCTTGTTAATCAAATGTGTAAATAACTTTGATTAAAGTCATTATTTCCCAAATTTTAACTTTTCTGTGATCTTCTGTACGTGGAAGACATATTTTCCTTGAACAGACTGTCCACCATCTGTTCACAAATTTTAAAAGGGCTTCATATGTTCTTTCAAAATGATTTTAGATCCAAAATGCAGAGGGACATCAATTATACTCATTTCAGTCTGTTCGCTACTTTGAAAGGCTCCTAAGGTAATGAAAGCGTTGTAGGATGCTTTTAAGAGGACCGGGATTGTGTTATCAGGAGAAGTGTTCTTTACCCTGGACGTAACGTAACGTGTTGCCTAGCGACCGACAGCAATACAAGGTCAGCCCATGTGCCGGCATATATTTCACCATTATCAATCCGTGGCATCCACCAACAGTTGAGTCTGTAATTTGTGCACCGCAATGACACAAGAGCAGAGGAAGTGTGACGAGAGGTATTTTGCTTGTCCACTTCGGCTGAACAGTCAGACCTGAAGGGCACCTTCAAAAGATGACGAAAGCTATCAACAATTTGCGCCTACCTTTAATGTTATCATCAAGAACACCAATAGAACCCCATCTCCTAAAGTAGCTACTTGATTGCCATACACATTCAGGTCCCTCATTTCCACCATCCAAGACCAAATTTCTCTTTTTTCACAAGTGTGGAAAATATAATTTGATGTTTCTGTGCTGAATCTATCATCAAAGAAAACAAACTACAAAATATACAGTGGTCAATAAATTTTACATGACAAAATGTTATGGACTTCCCAAGTCATAAACACAGCAATGTACAGAATTCAGGCCTGCTGATTAAGCATTTGGTGTCGCCGAGATTTTGTTTGTTGCTTGTGTAATTCCCCACCACTTAGAAGGGTGCATCTTCCCCATTAAAGTTTCATGAGGGCCTGCATGGCCCGACAGATATTGTCATCATACAATAAGCCGAGCCTCTCCCTTCATGAATTATTTACTGTATGTGGTGGTGTGAATAACGAATAAGACATATGCAACACCACGATTCCTAGATAAGGGCATCAAGTCACAACACATTTCTACTGTCCTTTCTCCAATGCCCCCAAAATAACAACTGTGTAGAATTTATAAAAATGACCAGTTTGACAAGACAATTGAAATAACTGTTTACAAGTTGGAATTTAGGACAAAGTTGAACCAAAGCATATCAATGCTTACACTGCCAAAAGATATTTTTTATTTTGTTGAGATGCATCTCCAAAATTTAACCTACTCTTAGACTGCAAGTAACTGATGATGATAATTTGAAACACTGTTTTGATCAGAGTAAATTTTGCTGTTTTGCCATCTAAACATATCAAGTGAACTTAATCTCCTACCAAAGCTCCCGAATAATCTCAATATAGGAAGGGCTATTTTCACAGATGAATGGTTGGTGTAGCAATTATAATTAAGGTGATGTGGTCAGTCCTTAAATCCAATTTGTGCTCAGCCCACTTGAAAATAAGCATCCCTGTGTCAATTACATGGCAGGTGCTATTGGGGGAACAGGTGCACCACGGAAATTTCACAGGAAAAAAGCCAGCTCCCAAAGGACCTGACAAAAGGCATTAGGAATAGGAGGGAGGGGAGCACTGATTTTAACCAGGATGTCTGGCTGGAAAACAGATATTTCGGCTGGAGCCACAGCTATTAACTGCTTATGGACACATGAATTTTTTATCAGGGGAAGATTTTATGGAAAATCTCTGCCGTTAAGGATCTCTTCAGAATAACCCGGTAGACAGTGTTATCAGACAGCACCTGTACTACAGAGGAACCTGTGGCCACCTGTCTATAACAATTGCCTTCTATTAGCACATCCCTTCTTTAGCCAGGGATAAATTAACAGCAGATGCCGATCTGCAGAGCCTAACCCTTGCCTTTGACTTTGACCCCTATATATAAGGATGTGATAGAACACAGAACGACTCATTAACAAGGGACTCCCAGGCATTTTCTCATGTATATCAGAGGACACAGTTGGCAACCAATGAGTGGTTCCAAAAGAGATCTGTTTAATACTCTTTCCATATATGGAACACAGGCAAGACACTGATTTTTACCCCCTCTCTACAGATATTTGTATTGAATTTTGTATTCACCACATTATCAACTTTTGTCTAACTTTTTAAATTTTGCCAGATGTATTGCTAAACTGGAGTTGAAATTGACAGGAAGAAGCACATTTATTGGTTGATCCATACATATTTGATTTTGTGTCCTTTTTGTTGCTCAGTGCTAGAAAACATGTGAAACTGTCCTACATATTAAGCTGGTAGAGTGATACATTGGTTTCGTCACACTATGATGTAATTTCTAGAGGGCCTGCTGGGACCACTATTGGACTAGCACCAAACAGACTGGACAAATTTTCTTAGCACGGTACCTCCAACTCTTTGCCTCAAAGCCTTTGTCTTGGGATTGGAAGATAACAAGTCCGATGACGTCAGCTTTGTCGACTGTTGAAAGCAGCCAACTCCACAAAGACTTGCCAACAAAGAGCCAGACAGGTTGACGTGATTTGGTCAGGCATTTTTTTTCATGTTCTACAGTGACTCACCAGTCTTGCTGACATTTGAGTCATCCCGAATACTCATCCAATAGCTCTAACTAGCTTTTATATCATAACATGCCCTTTTCTGATGAGATGACAATGGAGCAATTTAGGCAACATGTTAAGGAAGATAAACTTGAAGGATTTGGTTTGACAAACCGTAGAGGGAAACAATGTATTTGCTACAAAGCACAGGGACAATAGTACAATCTTTTTTAAGCTCAACTTTCTACTCTAACTCGCATGAAATACTTTATGTACAATTGTGTTAAAGGCAATACTAATTTGGTTTTAGATATCAAATGAGCTACAGCAGCTTCCTATAGAAAAGCAAACTTTGCAGACAATGTTGCTTCAAGAGCATGAACTATTTGACAGTACTGACAAATGAAAATTTTCTGTAACAAACTATATGTCTAGGATACCAACACATGTGCATGGCAGTGAGTGACACTTACCAGTGACTTTGTCTCTGATCAGCTTGCAGGACTCCACCTCCCCGATGCTGGAAAACAGCGACTTAATCTCGTCCTGTGTCATGGTCTGCGGAAGGTAGTTCACGATCAGGTTGGTCTTGCTGTCCTCGGTGCTCGATCCTGTGCGTCCGTCGGGCGAGCCGCCGCCCGTGTTGTTAGCATGGTTTTCCATCATCTCGCTGGCCTGGAGAGAAATCACAACAACAGGACATTACTCAGATGCTGTTGAAAAGCATCATCCTAAAACATAAAGATTATAAAACAGGTCAAAGCTTAGCTTCAAATAAAATGATTGACCAACATCTCTATATATAGTACCAGGCCGCCACCCTCCCCCCTTACTGTACCAAGCCCAGATTTGCCTATACAAACATTACCCAAACCCTGCTATGTTACGTAAAATGTGGTACCTTCAAATGATGCATCATGGCTACAATGTTATCCATAGCTCGGTATTACAGCTCCGCGAACACGAGTCTGCCTTGCTGTTCTAACGCTACCCAAATCTCAGACGGAGCGTGTTATCACGCCTGCAGACATTACTACCACATTACATGGGGAGATACGGCCCTTTACAAATATGGGAAATTGTGTCAGCACGTGGAGAATTTGTTTCGAGTGTGGCATTACATGGTACTGTGTTTAAGGATGGGCAAGAGTAACCAAGGCCTCTGGAATGGAATAACAGCTGACGGGGAGTAATGCGTGTCACCCAATGGAATGGCCCTCTGCTTCCACCAAAGAAAATACAACTGAAATCACAATCCAGCCTGCAGTACTTCTCTTTAACATGTTACCACAGCTGCCTACAACTGTCTACTTGCTAGAACTGCCACTAAAAATCCACCACCAAAGTTAGCGCTCCATGGCTACATTCTACCCACTAAACACAAGTCATAACATTATGATATAATCCTTTTAGAAGGTCTAAAACAAACTGTGAAAGTAATATAAAAAGTATAAATATTGCTTACAAAAAAGGAAGAGTTTTCTGCCACACGTACTTTCCCCATGGATGGTTTAACTCTGCAGAGGGAAAGATCACGAATGTCAGGTAATAGAAAAGTGTACCAGAATGTTTTGTCTGCTGTTCTACCCCCGTCTCTCCAACATAATTCACTACTTTTCCACTGGAACGTAAAATGTGAAAAGAATATAATATTATTGGAGTAGCAGTTTAGAGTGTGGATTATTGGTGAAATGCCGAATACACGTCAAGTTTAGCCCATACAAGTTGCCAGCCAGAAGACCATACCCATAGAGGGCCCCAGATAGCTACCCCCCTCCCCCTTGTGACAAATACACTGAAGTTGACACATGGAGATGAGAATGGGAACATATGGGATGAGGTGGGATCAAGAGAAGGTCCTAGGAAGGTAACAACACCAGACTTTATGATTTTACCTTGACCTCTAAGCCCGGCAACAGACGAGAAATTAGAAGGAGACTACAGACAAAGAGGGAAAGCACAAAGGAGTGGGGACAGAGGAAGCCATTTTGGATACATGAATACACATTAGCATGGAGAAGCAAGCAGCAAATCCCAGCACCCAGCGTGCAACACTGCACAAAAAGAGACCTCTTACTTAAGTACAAAATTAGATGGACAACTTACAGAAAATGAGGAATACAAGGAACTGAAACTTATGTTACATAAAACTGAAAGAAAATCAAAAGGAACCATACATCACTGCAGAGCTGGCAATTCTCCAAAACTTTCTCCTCCAAATGCTCATAATTCCTAAACACTGATAAAACTCTTTATATTAGATAAACCAGTGGCAGTTTAGTCAGAATCTGGGGATCGAGTTTCTTCCTGACCACTGTTCAGTAAATTTGCAGAGTAGTTGGCAGGTGGTCTGAGGCCCCAATGGGGACCTCAGCTCTTCCTTGGGGAAAATGCAGGGGTACAGGAAGCATGTATTTGTCAGCGACTAACACATATCATTATCCTCATTTACTGAAAGAGGGAGGTTTGTCAGCACAGGACATTGTGTAAGAAAATAGCAGTGAAAGATTGGCTAAAAAAACATCCTCTGAGAATGAGAAAAACATCTGATAATGTTATCTCCAGAACTTTGTTGCCATAATCTGAAAAAAATAACATTGTGGCAATTCTGGCCTCTGGCGATTGTTATAATTTTGACCCCAAATGAAATAGCTTCATGACCCAAGCCAATACAATGCTACTATCATTGATCTATTGGGCTCCATTTTGTAACACTAACTGCACAAATCCAACCACCAGCTGGCCTACCTTTCTTCCTGAAATCCTGTAATCTTTATCTCCTGTCTAACGTTTCCCCACGTTCTACAGCAGCACACCCGTTTCACTCGTTCCTTTGTCTACAACTGATACATGCCCAGTAGCATCCCCTTATTTATATTCATGCATGCCCCCTGACAGTGTACACAAAACACCCAGTGAAACCCTAAGCCGCCCTCTTTTGTCCCCTGTTCACACCTCATTGAGGCTGGAGGGGCATGATCAGGCCTCATCAACATAAACTATCCATACAGCACATGGTCCCTCTGCTACAACCTGTCTCTTGTTCCCTACAAACTCCACAATCCAACTCCTAAATCTTCACATGGAAAACTTGTCTACAGGCCAGCCCACACAAGCCCTTTGCAGACATGTGACAATTGGTAAGAGCTTGGCAGGGAAGGTATCAGATAGACTGAGGGACCTTGTTCTAGGGATTTTCACCACCTATATCTGTGACCTCATGTACAGTACAAATTACTACAATTGATTCCAGATCTGCCTGTCACACACACATAGGGGTTTGCTGACAGTTTCTAATTTGTGGGTTAGAGGAAAGCCTGAAGCTTTTGGGTGTACTCAACCTGGCTCTGTATTTAATCTGACTTAGGGTGGAATTTGGGCCTGATGAAATAATGCCTTCCACTGCTGCCCTCAATCTGGAAATGCATTTAGCATGTACAACCACAGATTTCAGTTAACACCCAGTCCTGTTGGAGCCAAGACATGCTGTGGTCTCTCTCTATGTCTATGTCACACTTACTTTACTTGTAAATTCTAGGATTCAAATTCAATTCACCCTTGAGATTTCCATCCATTAGCATTTTGACTTGCTATTGTTAAACCTGGCTTTCAAATTGCAAGGACAGAAATTTCATCATACAGCTGTACAACTACCAAATAAAACCTTACCATCATTTTCTCAAGGCTCAATCACAAATTACTGGTAACATTTCTTGCCAATAGACAGATGTACACAGGCTAGGTAACAGTAGATTGGACCTATTGTCCACCTGATGACCAATCATTGGTGTAGAAGAATCAATGACATGTGGGAGAAGGCTCAAACAATAGAGAAAACCAAGGGAATAATCAAGGACTCCTAGGAATACCAGAATTCCAGCCTTTGTACTTTCTCTAGGCAAAGGTCAGAAACCTTTCATCTCCTAAGGGATCTGCAGTTATACTGTCTTGGTGACTGACAGACTTCATACCAAGTGTTTCTAAACTGTAGAGTCATTACTTCATACTGTTTTTGACCTTTCTTACTCTAAACTATGTAAAACAAGCTGGTTAAATATTTCTTTATATGAACTGCCACTATTTCTTAAACTATGCAAAACAAGTGGAGGAATCTTTCTTCATACAGACTGTTTCTGACCATGTCTAACTCTACACTATGCAACACAAGTGGGAAAATCTTTCTTACTTTGCCTAAGATCAAACCTTGGGTTCTAACAGGCACCGGGATAGTGGTTACTTCCTGCTTGCTTGACTTCCCCTGCGTTATCTTTACTAACCCCGATCTGTGATGACAGCAATCCACAAAATAAACAAAACCTGTAGTAAATTACCCTGCTGAAAACCACAATGTATACAGACCACCAGTCAAGAAGGAACTCTCCCTGAAGAAGCCACCACTCCACTACACACTGCAGCTGAATGCTAAAATCCTTGTTGACAAATTGACTGATCAGGACTGCCTCTCTGCTACTGAGCAAAGGATTTAGATGAATACTAATCAGACTAGACCCAGGGCTCAGCTGTGAAAATATACCCCTACTTGATAAATATGCATGCAGGGTTAAACCTCCTTGATTGCTTTCAACACAATTGATATTGTCAAAAGTTTACATATGCTGATGGCAATATTATTGTTCTCCATAAACATATTAATTGGCTTTACACCAAGTGTCAGTGCTATATGCAGTTCTAGTTCTTCCTAACTCGACTGACTGCCAAAACTCACACCATAAAGAAGAAAGGATGTTATTTTCAAAGGCGCAAGCTACCTCAGATCTTTCTGGACTCGTGTGGTTACTAGCAATATGGAAAATTGTTTTAACATTTTACTCACAAGAAAAGTTAATACCAAATGACAGTTACTACTTTCCCTGTCTCTGGGCAAGTCATACCACAGACAATATACTAAATACATGTAAATGGTTCCATATGCTGTATCAAATTCCTTGCTATGCAGAAAAAATGTAAAACTTTTGGTGGCAGAATCTGAGAGAACATCTCAAACTTCCTACATACATTTGCTAAATGTGTGAACACAGCGTACTGCAAAAATGTCTGTCTCTAATTACTGTGACTGCAAATAATTCTAACAAAATGCTTTCTAGTAATGGAACACAGGAACACTTCTTGATCTCCAGACTATGTCATTGCCTAATACACAAACACAAGGAACAAATATAGCGGAGGGGAAATACGGTCCGCCTCCCTTTGTGCGGGGAAGTACCCTAAAGCACCGCTATAGCAGCTGGCTGGGGAGACAATACACCTGCCCCCACTATAAACATGTGATACAGGGAGATAAGATTTGCCTGCAGGCCCCATCTGCCCCGATCCCAGTGGACCGTGCTTTGTTCTTCTCTATCCACTCATGACCAAAGGGACCCCACTCTTTCAGCTAGACAAAATCTCAGCATTTCTAATGCTGCCGTCAAAACTCATATCCCCATGACATGAAATACTCTAAGAATTTGGTAGGATCTAATGTAACAGTTTTCCCCATTCCTTGATGTAACAGCCTTGCAGTCTACAGTGTCACTACAGAGAACTTCTGAAGCTTCCCGCTACCCCCCATGACCACACCACAGAAAAGGCCTCCAGAGGTCAGGACAGACTCTCTAACAGTAAACACGGAAATATCATCTTTCCCTGTTAAGTCTGGCTGAACCTTGCACTTAGAATTACTGAGAGGCTATAAATAGTAAATCTACAAGATCGGCCTGTTCTAGGCAACTCCTACCCAAATATACTACGTCTTACCGCATCTTATAAAGGCCATGGGATAAATACCAGCCCTAGATGCCATGCTGTGATCATTTTAACACAGCTCCCATACAACTAGGCTACAAGGAAAAAGACCAACTGGCAAGAAAAAAATGTTATAAGAAAGGTCTCTCTATACAGGAGCCAGAAAAGATGTAATAATAGCAAACACAATTTTCTTCATAAGCAGGAAATGGAAATCTGCCCCAGTGCTCATGCTTCACCTCAATCAAATTTGACAACCTGTTCTTGCCATGCATCTAGAGCTACCAGCCTACCACTACCCTTATAAAGTCCAGTCGAGGAAGCCTGACAAAGCAAGGAAGAACGAACAAAGGACAATGTAATGAAAAGGCAAAACAAGAGAAAAATTACCAAATTTGTAGGTGCGAGTCCCTTGAATGCTGTACCAGTATGGTGAGTCACGAACACAGAGTGACTTACACTGAGTCAGTGGAGCACCAAGGAGTGATGCGTCGAGCGGCGTGGCCACGGATAAATAAATGTAGGCACCGGGCCTGAGATTTTGCCTAATGCAGTTAATTTATGTTAATGCCATGCAGGCATATTACCAACCATCTTCCAGAAAAGGTCATCTGAATTGCCACTGTCCCATGAGAGCTTGGCTCAGGAGTCGAGAAGGCAACCAAATTACCTTTGCAATCAATAACCCCCTGTCAATGCTTTCTCAATAATGTAATTTCAAGCAAAATCCATGCAAATGTTCAGGGACCTCATCTCCCCAAATGGCGCCACCATCACTCAGCAGAAATCGTACAATTTTGTAGGAAATGACGCCACGATTTTGGAACTAGTCCGACAGAATCATCATATTTAAACGGTTTTGTTACTTGCAAATCTTTTTCGTGAAACGGCGAATGACAAACACTATACGTGGGCAGGCAAAAGCAATTTGAACACTCCCAACTGAGAGGGTACATTTACTCTATTATCAAATAAGCCGTCATCAGTTGATTACTGCGGACCTGGAGGTATCCCATTTCCCGAGATTCTAGGATGACAGTTCACAGCTTTCAAGGGAATAGAATATTTGTGTCTATGATATATTACTTCCTACAAAACGGGTGACAGCTCTGAGAAAACAACACATGCGCCTCCCATTCAGTTTTGTACAATCTGGGATAGCTAAAAACTGTCCGAGTAACTAGGCTAGTGGCGGGACAAAGACAATGGCTATTGACTAAGGGTGACTGAGATACCCCATACCAGACTGGCACAGTGGGGATAGGAATGGCTAAATAAACTCGACCCCGGTTTTGTTACATCTGCTTGGTAAAGCCCCCTTATAGGGATATCTGTCACAAAGCCAGGAAAGAAAGGATCTGTGCTCTAGAGAGAAAGGAAGTTGGGGGTAACCCCAAGACAGGGTTTACAGTTTCACTTTTCAAGGAGGGGGGAGGAAGGGTGGGTGGAGATAAACGGTGTTTTATTGGTTAGAGTTGGAGAATTTTTATAGATTTTGACACCCCTTTGTTTGCGCAACGGTTTATCGTCTCATTGTGAGGTGGGTCGCGTGCCGTCTGCCCGAGAGCACCACCTGAATTACGCACGCGAAATTTCCATACTTTCTGTCAGAATCTTGTCCAATCTGGCCGGTCTGGCGGACTTGAGCAGATGGGGACCTTTTGTTTGGACCTGACCCCGAGTTTCCTTTGTCTGGAGGGGGAAAACGTTACGGTTACTCGCCCCCGACACAAGCGGCCCGCTAGCCGCGACACAACAGAACACGCACGGGTGTGCACCGTAGGGGTATAGAAATTACCAGGTGCTTCTCAGATTTTGTTACAAACAAAATTTTGGGGCTACGGTTCTGTGATAAATTTTTCCTGCTATCGCGGTATACCCGGTGGGAAGGAGAGGAAACCGCGCCACTTTATCGCGAGCCCGCACATTTTCCGAGCTGAGCTGCCCAGATAAATACAGTAGCCGTGCAGAGCTCGGCTAGGGACGGGGCCCATCGGAGACAAGGTAATTTACTGCGGAGACGAAGACCCACCGACCGTGAAATTAAACCCCGCAACTACGCCTCAAACGGAGGAAGAGGCCGTGAAATTTTGCCGAGCGTCGAGGCGTCTTGGGCGAGAGTGTCCAAGGGTCATTCAAACTTGGTGCCAAAGCTCGTGTTTGTAGGGTTTCCCCTCCAGGGCACAATGTTTGCCGTACAACACAACATGCCAAACCCCACGTGCACGAAACATCCCCCGTGCTTCTCTATCACGCCCCTCGCTTATCAACGACAGGGACATGTACCGTGCCTTTTACCGTGGAAAAGGTGTTTAGAATATATTTTGGACGGAAGTTCCTGTCATGACATTTTCTGGGACGACTTATAATTGAAGTGACAATGGGTCTAAATTTATACACGGGACAATACAACGACACAACAACCACGTGTGTTCAAGCCTTACCTTTCGAGTTTTACGGTGGAGCTGCTGGCAAAATTCGCGTCCGCCGTCGCTCTTCGGAGTCTGTGCCGCTTACCGTGGCTAGGTACGGCTGTCTCGGGGTTCTAGGCTTTTCTTGGCGAAGGGGGAACTGCCAAACAACGTACCCTACAAGATGGCGTGCACAGAACAAGGGGGAACTCGGCCGCCAACGAACCCTGGGCTTCAGAATTCGCCTCCTCCAAAACGACCCAAAATGTCTACCACAAAAATAAGGCGTGGATGCCCTGGGTGGAAAACGGAGGCCAGGTTCAGGGAGGAAAAGTGGTAAAATGAGGGAAAACTGCAACAAAACCGCCTTCCTACTGAAGAACTCAACTGAACGTTTACGGACGGTGTTGTGAACGAAAATAACGTGAGGCCGCCGAACATTTGCTACATGACGGCCGCATTACAACCCGCACATGGAGTACCCTCCACCTCATTTGCATACAAATAGATAACGAGAAAAACAAGTCCCCGAAGTCTGGATTTCGACAGAAAACCAGACAAAGATGTCTGTAAGAAAATCATAGACTTTATTTTGTGTACAATATCATTTTTTGTTTCTGACAAACATATCTGGTACGTAGAACAGCACTGTGTTTGATATTGTGGTCTTGGCGGAATGATATCGCAACCGGCGACTTAAACGTTGACGTAATGGCGGGAAATTAGCTACAGCGAACACCGCATCTAAACGGGGCCGTTTCGTATGGAAGTCTTCCCTTTCACATACAAACAATGCAAAATAACATCAGAATTTTCATTAACTCTAATAAAATGGCGCCCTTCAGACAAATTTTCAGACCACAGAATTTCCGTGTTACCGATAGATTTTAAACACTCGGCCGGCGTCGTACAAAAACAAAGCCGAGACAGTTTTCTGTTGCATCGAACACAGTGCTAGTCGTCGGCCTGGATGAAAAATCGGTAGCCGCCGAGGTGGACATATGGAGAGCGGCTCGAGGCACATCGTCTGGGCCTTCCTGGGTGTTGCACAATCAATGTTGCGGATCGTGGAAGCTTGCGGAGTCCCTCGGCACGGAAGTGTCAAAATGCAACTGTCAGAACAAAACATGACCCGAGCGCTCAGCCCAAGTCTAAAGACCCCACAGGTGCAGGCTTATTAGCCTGCTGCTGGCACTCCCCAACACGGGCGGCACCTGAAGCCTTACAGAAAAACGCAATTCCTCATAGGCCATACCTTTGCCTACACCGCAAACTAAAATAAAACCGAACCATTAAATTCTGCTCATATACAACGTTATAGATATAAATGTAAAACAATTGACGTCAATATTTTTACTGTGTTAGCACCCGCCCTATGCAGTAATATAACATAACGTCAGGACAATGGCACTGCACGTAGTCACAGAGACTGCACACTTTCCGATGTAGCAAGTCAATAAAAGAATCCTGGGCTAGATGGAATTTGAACGCAAAACTAAGCAAATGAGCATGCCTTAAATGTCGAAAGAAATATGAATATAAAAGACTATAATGACCAAAGACGATGTCAAATTAATTAAGACTGGCCGTAATAAAGAGTACATGAGGTAACCGTTACATGTATGTGGACAGAGAGGTTATGACATAAGATGTGTTAGATTTTTTCCTTTATTCTGAATATTATATTGTCATCTTTCCCTTTTGGAGATAATCTACTTTCACTAAACAAACAAGCAAAGGCTATTGACGTCCTAATCCATTTTTGTAATAGAATAACCTTAATCTACCGTAACTGAAAATTCATTGCACAAAATGAGCATTTAGCTTAAAATCATATGAATATATTTTTCATTCGAATTCAACGTTATATCCTACTTTAGATTAACACTAGGGTTGTAACAGTTGCTGCCGGGGAAACAAGACCCAGTCCCGGCCACGTTCATGGCATGTGTTTGGCATTGTGATGACCAGGGCCGGACAGATGGGACGATATAATCGATTGGCATTCGGAAATTCAAGGCGCAAAGCTAAGCAAATTACTCGTCATGAAAAATTGGTCGATGAGGCGGATAAATTATACAATACGACACCCCGAAGATGCGGCCGAGAGAAACGGTATTCAAAGTTTCTAGAGTTGTTGATCGCGCCACTTTTACCCCATTGGTCAAACGATCTGTAGCGTTCTCGGCACAGAAGGACAGCTTGAATAAGGAAAAACGTGTCGGAGATTTAAAAAAAAAGTAATATTTGACGAAGTAAAATTCATATTGGATTGTGACTAAAAATTTTGAGATCGAAAATTTCACTAATGATGACAGATTAGCAGTTGTTAGTCAAACTAGTGCATGACAAACACAGTGGTTTTCAAGCAGATAGTTGGGGTTTACAAAGATTGACCGACAAAGTTTTCTGACCGGCCCGCTTTTTAACAGCCCTCTAAATTAACCTGAATGGCCTCCGTCAGAAAAGCCGACTTGTCAGCTAGAAGATTTTGTAGAAAAAAATGATACCCAAACATCTGCTTGAAGATTAAAAGCTACTGAATCGAGACGGCGACTTGTCATGATTTTTTTATCACGTGGAATATGCGATTTTGTTCAGTACTGTGACATTATCTAAAATCTCATCAAGGCGCGTTTATACTTAGCAAGACTAAAACGGTTTGACTCTTGGGCCGACCCGATCAGTCGGATACAAAAATAACGCCGTACATATATAACGTTATAGCACAAGTACGCGCAAGAATATTTAAATTCCGTACGTCATTAGATAACCGTTTCGCGCACCAATGAACCAGTCAGAGAAATTAAAGTAGAAAAATAAAAATAAGAAATGAAAGTCGGGAAGCATTAAAACGGAAGACGTCTTTCTATTGTAACGTTTACTCAAATAGGTTACTATGTATATTGTTGGGAATTGTTGAATCTTACCGTTTATTTGTTTATTTATTTATCAAATTTTACCATCACAATGGAGGGGGAGCCGTGTAAGATTTCGGCTAATCAAATAATTCTCAAAGTGGGAAATCATGCCTTTTTTTCTTCGTTGTATTGTAATTCATAAGTCGAGGAGGCGACAGTATAAAGCGTGAATCATTAGAGAGAAGTGCAAAAATTAATCAATATTGCGCAACACGCGTTTTATAACACTGAGGCGGGCCCCACTTGAATATAATGCACTGTGGATAATCATATTAAAAGGCGTTCCTACCTTGTACACTTTGTCAAGTTTAATATTTGAACAATTACGGTCCCGATTATGACTGACTGTTGCCAAATTTTGCCAAATTCGGGTTTTGATTGAAACTTAGGTGGTGTTACGGAACTGTTCCTAAACGCCATGAGCGGTGTTTCTTTCTTTGTGTATGGTCACTAAATTACTATTAAACATAACCAAGGAGGTAACGTTAACTCTTTTTTAACCTCCTTGACATAACAATATTTCTCCAGCCGTCCCGATACACACTTTTAAGCTTCCATTTAAAATGATATGTCGTACAGAGAAGGAAGGCGTAAACTTAGCAAGACTTGTATTCCGAGTCAAAGTTTTTTTTTTCTGCTTCAACGTCTCAAAGAAAGAAGGAAGTCATGACCAGGCTTTCGTGTCCGACGGTCCCAGTAAATGTAAAAACCAATGACGTAGACCTATGGGGTCTTGTGTCAGGGGTCACCAACTGGTTCTGGGATACAAGATGGCTGACAAGAAAGACTCAGGTGAGTTTTGAGATCAAATTTCCTGCATTTTCTCCCCACAGGTGTCTCACCTGGTCCACCTGAGTGTCCCTGTTGTTTTTCCGCGACAGCAGGGTACTTAACATATGAATGTTAGGGACAGACAAGCGGCAGGGATGGCGCCAAGGGGCGCAATCACCAAGGATACCGTCACCTGAGAGATTTGTTTACAAACTTCGCGTCTCCTCGAAACCGAATTAATTAGCTTGCAAGGAGGGAAGTTTGAGGGGACAAACATGGACAGGGAGTCAGGAAACGGTGAGGTTTCTATAATTCCTGTTTCGTCGAGATTTTATTCCAAATTTGATAACGGTTTCCCAAAATTATTTTATGCACCACGTATTCTGTGGTCGTTTGAGGGGGGAGGGGGGCAGGGGCAGATGGTAAGGATATGCCTTGTGACCCCAAATCAACTAACTTTGCTTCACTGATATTGGCTGTACATGATCGTTATGAAGGTCTGCCATGCCCTTGAATGTGAGCGACCTCCTCTTAATGCTGTCTAAGCTCACTTCACTGCATGGAGGGGCCATAGGAGCAGTCATATGATTCAATGTTAATATTATGTTTTATGTCTAATGTCTGTATCCACCCAGTGTTCCAAACATTTGCACTTAGTGTACCCTAACCCTCAGTACAGACCTAAGGCATGCTTTGCTAGATAGAAGTCAGTTTATCTTGTATGAAGTAAGTATTAATTAGTAAACTTAAGTGTCTCTAAACTTTTGATTCTGCGAATGATATTCGAGCCAAGGATTCGCAAGTTCTCCCCAAGGTAAGAAGAAGTTAGTGAGCAGCTTGGCATGAAAATCGTATGACGAAATCAAGCGGGAGGTAAGGTGGCCCCATGAATTCATCTTTTCTACATCAGTGGAAATGAAACACGACAATTTGACATGGTTCCAGTTGATCTCGGGAGAAATGGCCATCATACTAAGTCCGAACACAATCCCCATGGAAAGTTACAACAGGGGACACATCCTACGGACATTGATGTTAGATATTCCCATATACACGTTTGAAGGGGTTCGTAATTTCTACAAGACATTGTTCCAACATGTCGAACACATGTTAATCTCGAGATTAAGCGAGAGGCGAGCCCTGCCGTGACTCAGACGGCGGATGTCGCTCAGTGAGGTCGAAGGTCACTTCCTACAGAGAAATTCCACACGATTGCTCTATTAGCAATCCTACCATAATTACTCTTACGTATTCCGAGATGACACAGGGAGAGAGCTACGCGGTTTGGGGCATATATGATGTCTTTATTCTGCTCGATGAGAGGCTTACAGGTTGTGCAAAGACATCAACGGCCAAGCCGAGCGTAGTGAGGTGGCCCCAAACCGCGTAGCGGAAATGTGTGAAGAAAGGTGGTATTGTTAATGTAGTAAATTAGAGAGAATATAAAATTCCAGTTCAATTGACAAAGAAACAGTCCAGGACTTGTGAAGATCCGCCTGCAGAACGCCGCTGGGCACTGTCGAACAGCGTAGACTCGGGCCGTAAACAGGTGCGTCGGCGCGGTGAGCCTAACTTAGTACTGCGAAGTGAGGGGTCCTGAGGGTCCTCAGCACCCCGCTGGAGCTGGTTTCCTTGTGTTGTCGATGGTGAACAGAAGGAACGCAGAGAAGGAATTGTCACTCGTGTACGTAGCTGTCGCGCCGCTGATGGAACCATGATTGTCACGGGAAATCACGGACATCTCGCGAGAACGGGAAGGGCGCGAGAATTCGAGAAGATTCGGTGGAACTGTTGGGGTGGGGGGCGGTCGACGTTTGGTCTCCAATAGGACTGTACGTCCCCGATGAGAGAGGGCAAGTCCTTCGTAGCATCTGCAAGGTTGTCTGAGACAGAGTTTCAGTGACGTGATGTTTCGTAGCCCCAGGTAGAGCGAGTTACTGGCTGTCGAAAGCGGCTAGACGGCGCGCCTGGCCATGCATGGCGTGGTGTTCGGACAGCTCGCCCGTCATGGTGATGCACTTTATCGGCCGGTTCCGTGAGCAATCCAGCGGTCCCAGATCGTCTACTGGTGGAATCGTGTGCCTCAGTAGTTCATACACGCTGTACACTGGGTAGACGCTCTTGATCAGAGCTAAAATTCAGAAATTTTGGACGAAAAGATAAGCGAGAGGCGAGCCCTGCCGTGACTCAGACGGCGGATGTCGCTCAGTGAGGTCGAAGGTCACTTCCTACAGAGAAATTCCACACGATTGCTCTATTAGCAATCCTACCATGATATGTCATTTATAGCATGGCACTTAGAATTAGATGGTCACACAATCTTAGGCCCTACCAATATGATTGGTTGGCTCTCGAAGAGTACCCTACAAAACTGGAAGATTAACATGAAAACGGTACAACCGGGAGTAAATCTAGTCAGATGCAAGTTTTCCTCCCAGCCTTCTGTATTCATCTTGACGTTTTGCAAAATGTTTACTTAAAAATTTCAGAGAGCCTAGGAAATAGGTTGGTCATGATATTTTCTTACCATATAGTCACTGACTACAATTACAGTGTTTACATATTTTAAAATCTTTTAAGCCATTGTGATTGGATAGAATACCGTTTGCTGTATGGGAATTGTATAGATATGTACATAATATTGCAAAGGTATGGAAATTGTTATATTTACAATACAATGCAATGCAATACATACTAGTACCATAACCAGTAACCTTTCCAGGCAAAAAAATGCCTTACAACCCAAAGTCATTTTCAAATCTCAAGGTTTCAAAGCCAAAAAAGTTTGAAAAGTTTATTTGTGTGTGAAGATATGCAAATCAACTTATTCCTAACTACCTAAGGGAGCCAAAATTATTAGTATACCATGGGGTCACATTTCACTGCCAAAAGTATGTACTACACATTTTCTAATGGGACTATATCTGATTTCCATGTACACATTTTTCATTCACAATTTTTCTCATACAGAAAACCTGTTCCTTGTATGCATAGTTACCTCATAGTCACATAACAATTTGATGCCAGGTCTAGTAATGTAACAATACAAATGTGATTTTAGAAGTATTTTTAGATCACATTTTTCATTCACAATGTTTCTCATACAGAAAACCTGTTCCTTGTATGCATAGTTACCTCATAGTCATATAACAATTTGATGCCAGGTCTAGTAATGTAACAATACAAATGTACAAACCTACCACATTATTGTGATTTTAGAAGTATTTTTAGATCATAATATACATATACCACTATCAATTGTATGCATGGATATTTTTTAAAGAATAAATAAATACCATGACTGTTGCACAGGCTGAATATCTAGCATATTTTATAATTTTACTTTGCCTTGTAATAGTAATAAGTAATTATTTGGTATTAAAAAAGTACTAGTTATTTTGTGTGTTAAGCACAAGGCTGTCCCCAGGACCCGTCCTTGCGTCCCGGAACGCAAATTTGCACGTAATGTTGGGACAATGATAATTTTACCCAAAGGGCCATCCATCCTCAAAATGACATGAAACCGGTGAAAATGTACTTTCAGAAGCTTGAAATGACATATCATACTTTCAAAATTTTAAAATGACATATTTAATCAAGAAAAGGAACAACATGAAAACTCAAGCGGGAGGCAGCCCTAGTAAACTTAAGCATTAAGTTTAAATCTCTTTGCTAAGTTAACAAGCTTATTTTTTTGAACTTGAATTAGTTTAATCCAGTTAAGTTCAAGATTGTTAATGGTTAAGCTGTATTTTGCACACAAACCAGTTACTTCCAGTTCAGTGCAGAACCTCAGATTGGTTTGTTTTGGTTCAGTTCATTTCAATTTTGTTCGGTTGACCTGAGTTGTGTTTGGTTAAGGTGAGTTTAGGTCAGTTTGGGTCAGCTCAGGCCAGTTGTCTCTCCCCAGGTTTGTTTTGTTCAGCTCGGTCGAGCGTGACAGTGTTCGGTTCCCTCCATTTCATTTGAATTGTGTGGGTGTTCGCAAAGAGTCTGCAGATACTTTGGGTAGTCTGTAGTACAGTATAGTACAGTTAGTATAGTTTAGACTTTGACTTTCCCTCATTTAGTTTGGAAGATTGCATTTTTAACATATGCATATGTTTGTTTGTAAAGTGCATTGATTCCCTTTCCGGCTATTGTCATACAATACTATAGTGTCGATCTATCTTAATTTACTATGTGACGAAATGATAGGACAATCTGCTTTCAGCATTTCTGTATTGTCTTTAATTAAGTTACCTAATGCCACTTTTAAGTCCTGTTCAGCCTGGTTAGATCTGCCCACAAGATTTTGCTCCCAGAAGTTGAAGACAGTTTAAATCTATCTGAAACTCATTCAGATACACATTTATACTATTATATACGGTACATTGGTTACACTTGTCTACAGACAGATGCTCAGTCAGTGAAGAAAGATAGTCGATGCTATCTGAAACATCTGACGCTTTAGAGAATTTATCCAATTTCTTGATGTATTCTGTATCATGTGGTATTCTATCTGGATGTCTAACCTCCATAGACATACTTTGCACCATATCTTTTTATGTAGGTGAATGGATTACAATAGATTGACTGACACTGACTCATGTGAACTGAACTCAATCTGCAATTTGTTGGGCTTAATGTAGAGACTTAAGAGTCAGTTGGGTCTAGCCCTATGGCTGGGTACTGGAACAGAAAATTCAGGTACGGTTCAGGTCCAGAGGATCAGGTCCAGATCCAGAGCTGAACCTTGACCTAATTATTCTTGAGAACTCATATAATGAATGGGCGCTACTCAAAACAATGGTCCATTTCGCTACAATGGTTTCTCTTTGGTGGAGTATCTGACGTCCATTGACGTTTTCAAATTCTATTTTCGTGAAAATATCACTAACTGCCTCTGTTTTAAACCAGTTTGACCGTAGAAGCTTCGTAAAATTGACTATCAACTCTCCTATACTTCAGTCTTCTTCATTCTTCAGACATGTAAGCCCCAAAACATGTGAAGGCCTGCCAATATAATCTGTTAATTTTCGAATCTGTCCAACATCCGGTCCACCACTGTTTTTTAGTCAGGTCTACTACTGTTTTTTTTTTTCTGGACCGGTCCAACAAGAAAAAGTTTTATACCAGCACACCGTACCCACCCCTATCTAGCCCTGTATGGTAACTTGTTTGGTACAGGTCATTCACCTCAGCTTAGTTGAGTGAAATTGGAGTATGTTTGTATCAATTCAAATCAGTTCATTTCAGGTCAGTGCAGGGTTACTCAGTTCATCACAATTTAATTCAGTTTTATGGCCCCTTGTCACATACATAATCCATTTCCATTGTGACATATTTTTTTCATGCCGTTGGGTCATAAAATCTTGAATAAGCTCCTGACGTTTCCGTCTTTTTTTATAGATACACATATTATCAAACCCAAAATTATAGTTCTTTTTGCTGACTTGATATTGTACCTATCTCAGCCATTTTCCCGAAGTTGAGAGTGAAAAAAGATGAAAATCCTTTGTCAATGATAGATTTAGAACCACGTAGTCCATGCTTTTTATTAGGTGTGCTATTGGCTGGTAGCTGTCTTTTTTTGAAGACTAGTTGTTATATGATATGTAATATTTATACCTTTTGCTGTTATTACTCTAAAATGCTCCCCTTGCAATTGGCAGATCGAGATTTTGATGATTGTAATGTGGCCATCTGTGCCCCTGTGCGTCTGGGGGAATCAGAGGAAGTATTTATACCGTTATGAATTATGCAGAAATATAATCATTTTATCATACATGTGGAAAATAGCTTGAAGTGGGCAGCTGTTAGGAAATAACAGTGTGGCTGGATTGTTGCTCTTTCCGGACGATGTTAGAAATGGTTTGGCGCAATGATTTGGGGTCGTAAAGTGGATGCGTATAACAGAGGACTATTTACAGCTTTTTGTATGAATGACACTCATTATACATGAGGAAACCAAGGCTTGAAATACTGTAAAGTTGTTTGTTATTGCTCGGATTTGATTTCATGGTAGAAGTGAAAGAAGTATTTTTTTTGCAGCATTTTTACATTTGCAGTTGCAACAATTCTGTAGTAGTATGGAGATGCACATTCATAATGTCATGAATTGATTTTGGAAATGTCACTGCGAAAGCACAAAAATTAAATCACTGTAAAGATTTCAAGATTCACAGTACCCACCTGCAGTTGTACAATTTACAAAAGAAAATCTGTGATTGCAGCTAGAAATATGAATACTTAGTACTGTACCTGCTTTGCATGTCAAAGAATTTGAGTGCATAAAAAGTACCTTCCTGTAGCTTGTATAAGTAGTGCTCAGTGTATATAACTCATAAACAGATTATGATACTTGTTGTAGTGTACATGTGTCACAAGAGCACTAGATGAGATGACGGAGTATGATACTCATAACCATTACAAAATCATAACTTCTAATTCATTCCCTGTAAAGTGCAAGTATTTAGTATGCCAACTTAGAACAACATCAGCCTTTGGGGACCATTGAAAGCAACTTTAGGTCTAGTTGTTTGTACATGTGTGTATCTTTTACCTTCCCAACTGAAGTCAGGTATCTTAGTGGAGTGAGGAAAGTCATGTTAAGTTCCTTTCCCAAGGGAACAACATCTAGCTTGTGATTCAGGGTTGGACAACTTCACTTGTCCTATTGGGCAAGTACAACTTGCCTGAACCAACTTTTCACTTGCCCAGAATCTAGATTACAATTTGTTTCTGTGTATTTTCAAATCCAGCAATGGAATTCTTTTATTTTTTGCTCTATTTTTCTGTGTTGACCAGTTATTGATACTATGACTGAGAAATTTCACAATCTCACTCATGGA
>NC_049993.1:13855164-13863217 GCF_000003815.2 Branchiostoma floridae
AAAGAAGAACAGCTTGTACATTAAGTATAAACTATATCCTTCCCTGATAAATGCACCAGATAGGCAATGGTTTCTGGATAACATCCAAATCCTGAAACATTGCTAGATAAAACAGTAGAGATCGGTAAAAGTTTGGAAAAAATGTCAGATGTATTCACACACTCATACATGTACACAACATGTTTTATGAATAAACAAAGATGTATGTATCAGTTTAGAAAATGTTCTATATTACTGAATAATACGTGTGACAACTGTGAACAATTTTTACAGCAATGTGAGTACAAGAGCAATTCAGCGCCAAATTGTACGGCCCTTCTAATCTGTACTTTTTAAAGCACCAAATAGACCTTTATTATTATGATATTGAAGATGTCCGTACAATTGCAATAAGTTGAATTGAAATCACATTTTTCTCTTTTTGGAATCGAAGAAGTTTTGGGGCTGAGCAAGTTATACACATACGGTATGTATGTGACTTTTCTAACAGCATTTAAGTCTTCATGTGACATATGGTATAGTCGGAGCTTATGTTTGAAGTAAAAAATAAAACTGCACAAAAAAGAGATTTCAGACATTCATTCTTACTTTTCAGCTACAGACATCAGTTTTATACCTTCTACCTTTTTCTCCCTTTTTACACGTCCTGAGACATTTGGGAATCGGAGTGTCCATCCCTCTTTCAGCAAACTTTCTTACGGCTGTTGGTCTAATGTCCCAGATAAAATGCTGATGGCTACTTCGGGAGAGTAACGCACATTTATTACTCGGTGTACACAAAGTGTAGTAGAGCAGGGGCTCCGCGGGAAATGGCCGGTTCCAGCGACGGGAGCGTAAATCACGTTTTAAAGGGAGGACAAAAGTGAAAGCTGATGTCTGACTTACAGAGATACTCCCTCGGGGACTTCATTACAGCGGAGGAGCGAAACCCCTAAAAGGAACCATCGCAACAATTTATCGTGGGGTGGGTAATGGCGTGCGAGGTAGCGGTAATCTTATCTACCCCGATATTCTCACGCCGTGGATGGGTGTCCGATATGGCGCCATTAAAACGGTAGCGCATTTCAAGGTGGAGGGTACGGCTGTCAGGGCTAGGCTTTAATGTTAGAGGGGGGATCAGGCACTTTGTGTTGGCTGTCATGTGATGGGCCTTTATCCAGTGCTACGGACTGTTCATCGCTGGTACATTTGTCTGTAATCAGGTAGAGGTCATGGGAAAGACACAGCAAAGAGCCCTGGAACTAGCTCCGTGTCACAAAGTTTTGGTGCTTCAAATTGAAAAGACCGGACGGTACACCAAAAAGTTTCCTTTTGAATTTTGTATGCTTAAAACTTCGAAATTCATAAAAAGGTGTATACTGATTATTTGGGTGCACAACAGGGAATAAAGTATAATTAGAATATCAGGGAAACTGTAATGCAAATATTATTGACTCTCTCCAGAGCTTGAAACTGAAATTCTATAGCTAATTTCAAACATCGTCAAGTAATACAACAAAGATTTTATTATATTTTCTGACACCTAATTGTCAAGAATATGCTGTATAGATGCTCTGTACAAGTGTACAATACCTTTACCCTTCTTTGATAAACAACCACATCTAGATGCATTATACCAGTATATGCACTCGTCCACCAACAATAAGGTGAAGGCCTCCAAATTTTGTGTGAACAAAAGCAAAAAGTGTAGATAAGTATGCACTCAGCATCTTGAGTCCCAATTCTTAAATGTTTTAGAGAAAGGAAAAGGTTTTATAATGAATGGTTTTTCAGTCTTGAGATTTCTTGTTGAATGCAGGAAGTGACATCAGAGGCAATATACATGCGTCAGAGAAAGAGAAAAATATGTAGCCATTACATGTAGACTTCAGTCACAGGATGTGCATTACAGCATCTGAGAATATTCTAAGAAAGAGTGACGCTGTTTTGCCTTCTTTTCCTGCTTTACTCACGTCACTGTCTTGTCCTCCGGGAGGGCCTGCCCACGTATCTATTGATCCACACTCGTGTCAAGAATTACATCACCACCATTCTCGTCATTTCCTCCATTAACAAGAGCACATCTTTCCCCGAGAAGAAAAGAGGGCTGGAAGAATTGTCGAATTACGTGCCCGAAAACTCTTTTTGTTTCGCCGTTAGTCCAGGTCTCTAATTCAATTAGCATGCCCCAGTGTTTCTACCAAATCTGGTTAGTTCCGATAGGTAATCAAGTAAACCACATTAGAAAAGGCAGCACCGGAGTCATTAAAGCTTGATGATGCTTTGTTTGAAGTAATTGGCAGATCCTTTAAAATCTGATCCCTCTTAGACGGTATGGTGTTATTTTCCTTGCTCCCTTCCCTTGAGTTGCTCATATCATCTTCAGAGAGAGATAATATAAATTTAATACCCATTCAAAGGAAAAAAAATGACCTTGTTGGTGTGTGGATAATTGGTGAAGCGTTATGATCGAATAAAGAAAGCTCGGATGGACGAGATGTCTTTATGTAGGTGTGTAATGTGAGTGCGCCAAGGTCGGAATCTGGGTGGCGAGTCCTCGAAACGAGGAGAGCGTTATTCAGCCAGGCGTCTCCTCTCTCCGAGTCATCTCATCAGCACCTGCCACCGACATGCCGTCCATCTGGGCCACCTGTTTAGCAGCTGTGGGCGCAGACAGCCGCTTCCTCGCCTCCGCGGGTGCCAGGTGCCGCTGTCAGAGGAAGGGGAGAAGGATGGTTGCTAGGGGTAACCCGTTCCTTTCCGTTCTCTCGCTAACATTCGTGATCCCCTCCCCCCTGCCAGTATACATGTCGGAGAGCCCTACCCACAATTGTGATCCACATAATTACATACCTGCATCAGTGTAACCCCCAATTCTCAACCCTCTCCACATGTGTAATCCTAAACCCTAACCCAATATCTCCAATATTTTCATTGTTATGAATAACAATGGCTAAACTGAAAAGGAACAATATTCCTGTCTGATTTCCTGTTATTAAATAGGGCAAATATTGATTATTACTAAACAAGGTACACGTATCCAAAATCGTTTCCTTTTAGTGTGATAGAAAAATATAGGTGGATAAGGTTTATGTGGTATGAAACATTTATGTATAGTTTCAGAGCGCACAGTATTGAAGAGGATAATGAATTACATCATGACTATGGTAATTTACCCCCCACCACTGCTCTGAATTGAACCAGTCTTCCAGCTGTTTTAATTTCGTTACAAATACGCGGTGTCCGCAGATGCAGTTCGTTATTGTTCTTTCCGGCCAATCATGGAGTTGTTCACTTATCAGCCGACTGTAGCACCCCATTTTTACGACCTTGTATAATAACGACTGTAGTTTATTGGCTGTGTACATAATGATTATACTTCAAAGGCCCACTCCAAACTGAGTGGGTGATTGCACCATTGTACATAGCATTTATGTCCTAGCAGAAGGGAAAAGAAATCTAGTTCCAAAGGTTATATGAGAAGAAATTAAAGGTGTAGGTTGCCAAAACTTCCAGAATAGATAGATAATTTTTGGCAGGGTTCTGAACCATTGTATACATAGCATTTATGTCCTAGCAGAAGGAAAAAGAAACTATTTCCAAAGGTTATGCGAGGAGAAATTAAAGGTGTAGGTTGCCAAAACTTCCAGAATAGATAGATACTTTTTGTTAGGGTTTTGAATGACTGTACACAGCATGTATGTCCCAGCAGAAGAAGGAACAAAACTAGTTCCATGAGGAGAAATTGGAGGGGTTGGTTACCAAAACTTCCAGTGAGAATTATAGATTAAAAATCAAGATACTTTTTGGTAGGGTTTTGAACCATTTTATGTAGCATTTATGTCCTAGCAGAAGGAAAAAAGGAACTAGTTCCAAATGTTGTATGAGGAATTAAAGGGCTAGGTTGCCAAACTTCCAGAATAGATAAAAAATCAGATACATTTAGGTAGCGTTTTAACCATTGTACATAGCATTTATGTCCTTGCAGAAGGAAAAAGAAACTAGTTCCAAAGGTTATATGTGGAGAAATTGAGGGGTATTTTGCCCAAAACTTCCAGAATAGATAAAAAAAAATCAAGATTATTTTTGGTACACTTTGAACCATTGTACAAGGCATTGTTGTCCTAGCATAAGGAAAAAGAAAAACTAGTTCCAAATGTTATGTGAGGAAAAATCAAAGGGGTGGTTGCCCAAACTTAGAATGGATAAAAAATATCAGATACTTTTTGGTAGGGTTTTGAAATGTTATAATATTTACGTTGAAGTATCGGGATATAAATATTGTATTCTGCTCCCAGGGTCATGCCATGAATTGGACGAGGATCAAAGAACAGATTTATTGGAACCAATAGGGCTTTATACAGGTTTTCATGCACCATTCAATACGGTAAATCTTTGATGACAGACTATAATAAGACTAGACATGGGGCATAGTGTATTAAAGGCAGACGTGTATGCATTATAAATGGGTATATTTGTTTCAAAATAGGAGGTACAGTACCTTATGAGGGTTATGTATAATAAGTGTACATTAACTGATCTAGAAGGTGTGGCAAGTCAATCGTCCATATTCTGTCCATTGTATAATGTTCAGACTAGGAATACGGCGGCAAATTGTTACGTTTTCCCCAATAGGGGAATACATATTGTTTTTGCTGGTGTGTTCTTTTTATTTCCTGCTCTGTCAGGTCAACCAATCAGAGCTTAGAACTGCCATGAACCAATCAAAGTTTAGAACTTGGTTAGAATATTAGCTGTATATTGTAAATATGGGCAATTTTATTTTACTTTTTGTTGCTCGCACACAATACCATAGGGTGAGCCTAATGGTATAGTATAATCATATTAAAAGACGTGGTTCAAAAACCAGTACAGTAGTTTTTCTTGTACTTGTACACAATACTATACACCTTTCTCACGCGGCGGCCATGATAGATCTAAAACGAGTTCAATGTGGCAAACAAAAGGCTGTCCATCATAATTAGCTGTTCGACCAATGGTAGCCTTCCAATTAGGAAATCGACCAATAAGTGAATGGCTGCAAATTCGTTAAAAATTTGCATTATTATGTTTTTATTTTGCATCTCTTAAGGGACTATGGGGTCAGTCTACAGTACTCTAAATTGCTACATCTTTCGGTGCATAACACTTCTTATAATATTTATCATTCTATCTTATATCATGAAAATTTGTGTGGTTTGGGGGAAAACAAAATGGGACCTGATTTTAGAAATAAGTTTTGTCTGTTTGCCTCATTGACCTCTTCTTCGATCTATCATGGCCGCCGCGTGAGAAAGGTGTATAGGGCAAGCCTTATGTTATATTATAGTATTGTGTGCTAGTAGATTGACAAAAGGCTACGGTGAAAACATTGTGCATTTTCATGAAAATGTTGCCTTAAAGTTTCTAGTTTCTCTTAAAGTATTGAAAGAATGTATCCCGTGACTATGTCTATACAGATAATACAATCAATCAACAACTCAAAATATGGCCACACAGAATGTCAAGGGCACTTTCGGAAATACCAGGAGGTTGAATGGAAAGAATTAATGATTTAAACACTGTCTGGGCAACTCCCGGCAACTAAACATAATGGCAACAGTTACTAACATTAAAAGACATGCCGTGCCCCCTCCCTTTTTGGATGGACTTGTCCAGGTGAGTTTAGAGATTACCTCGCCAGGTAAGAATGGAAGGGAAGAATAATGGAAAGAGGGGAAGGAAGTCCGGAGGAGCGGTGTCGACTTTGCGCCCGTTGGAGCGGTGTCTGTGCAGGGGCGCCGAGGGGGGTCGGTATGACCCCTTGGGTCAAGATAAGCCAATCAAAGTGTACGCTTCTACAGAGGACATCTTGGTTGCCCAGTTAACAGGTACATGGAGGCGATACCACTGTCTTAGCGATACCGTAAATTTTGAAATTTTTACCATGTTTTAAAGTATGCAGTGAGTCCCAGTGAATATATAGTCTGTTAATCTTTGTGTTACCTGCCAATTTTTTGACCAGGAATTCAAAGAAGTTGCAAACTCTTGATAATTTTTTACTGTGCCAAGAAATTTAAGTGCTACAAATATATCTGACTTTACAATACTAGTAGATTTCAAACACAAGCCTAAATTGCGGTTTTAAAGGTAACTGACATATGTAGGCTATTGTTTGATGAAGATTATGCTTTCTGATATAATCTTTGTTTTGTGCTTGTACAAGTACATGTATGATATCAATGTTGGAATTTCCTGCACTTATCAAATATTGATGAAAAAAGTGTTATTGTAAAACTTGTTCTGTTCCTTTTGTGCAAGATGTACAATGTACTATTTAATAAGCAAAGCACACAGATTATATTAATGACTTTGGTCAGTGCAAAACATGCATTGTAGTCTGGTATTAAGTTGTAACCTTGTATGTTATAAGAGTCCTTGAGACATAGTCAGGACCGATTACTTAGAGCAAGTCCAACACAATTGATGATAACAATGTTATCTGACAGAAATCCATACTGCTTTTGTTGTAACTGGAAAGTTGATATGTATACAGTAACCCCAGTTAGATTTTGTTTGCACAATATTGTAAATGGCAGACTGTTCCCCATTGCAATCAGCAACTTGTACTTTTTGTTTCATGTTTCCTTGAACTTTGGGTATTTTAGGTGAGACAGTCACAAGTACATTGGATATAGTTTACTTTTGGTTGTAACATCAGCTTGCACATGATTCCTAGATCTGGGTACTCAAAGAATGCCACATTAAAAAGAAGATTATGAATTTAAAAATATCTTCTAATGCAGCTTTAGTAATCAGTAATACTTGAAGTATGAACACTTCAGGTGTTTGGGTGTTCAAGACATTCTTGAGAATCATTAATTCCCAAAGTATGAACACTTCAGCTATTTGGATGTTCATTAGACATTCTGAAGAAGGCCTCAATTATTCTTTTTGGGTAAATGACTTTAACTTTAAGTTAATGTCATGCAATTGTTGACCTGCATTGTGATTTGTATCTTGTCATCTTTCTTGTATCCCAAATAGGCATACTTCTCTGGATACTTTATGCAAAACATCTTATAACTTTTATTTCTAATTATTGCTCAACCTAGTATAGATGACTTATTTTAGTTTTAGTGTGAATAATCAGCAATAGTGTAAGCACTTATATTCACTTCTAGCTTTGTGAAATAGCTCTAGAACATCTGTAAACTTGGTATGCTGGTATGATTTGTAGAGACAGTTAGAGCCATCCTGACAGTGACATAGTAGCTCGGCATGCACTGCCGTTAGCTTGCTTCTATGGATCATCAAGTAGCGCTCCCTCCTCTGATGTGGGCGCGGGAATTTACACCGCTTCGGATCAAAGTTCTCGGCTGTGATTTGTACACAACTACGGGGAGCGTAGGCAGAGCACGAGATTGCGGGACGCGGATCTGTTCCGGTTTTTCGTATAACACCTGGGAGAGGCTTGCGGCATCATGACCCGATGTGGGGAAATGGACTTTTGATCTTCGGAGTTATGTAAAACATCCCCGCGTAATTGACATATTGCTCCTCGGATAAGCGGGGAAATTTGATTTCGGGTCCACGTCCATTACTCGGCCCGATTCGGAAAGCGGGGAGAGATTAGGACGTCGTATATTTTCATTAGGGTTCAGGGAACATCTGTGACTCGGGAATCCTCGGATGGATTTTGGGGAGGTGACTTACGAGTACAGATGCTACCCACGAAAGTTTGATCAAACCACGAGGGAAAGTTGGAGCTGGATAGAAACTTTTGAAACTTTGAAGAGCTTTGCAGTGTCATTCTGATAGTTTTTTCTGCGCATGTGAAAAATTCACAATGAAAGAGAACTGCTTTCCAAATGCTTTCACACACAAGCTGGTTTGGTTCAAATATCTAATATTATGATGGAAAACAAAAGAATTAATGATTGTATAAATGCATGTTTACTTCAGACTAATACAAAGGCAAAGTTTATCCTGGCAAGGTCTACATATATATATGTATACAGGTCATAATCACAAATTTTGCAAATGACTATAGGGTAAAGGGTGAATTGATGAACCTTACAGGCTTCAAAATACA